>NC_065562.1:8655901-8797713 GCF_022605725.1 Anthonomus grandis grandis
GGACCATCCAAAGGACGCCTCCAAATCAAATCAGAGACGAGGCCACCACGACAACCAGACTTCTACTCATACCTTACATTAGGGGTACATCGGAACAAATCCGACGCATTGCCAGCAAGTACAATATTAGAACTGCCTTTAGATCTAGCACCACTATCAGAAGCGTGGTATCAAAGACCAAACCAGATGGCCTGTTGGATACCAAAAATTGCGTCTACCGGATCCCATGTGAGTGCGGTGACTCATACATAGGTGAAACGAAGCGCCCCCTAGAAATCAGAGCGAAGGAACATCGCAGCTGCACCCAAAGAGGAGAGATTTCCAAATCCGGAATAGCAGAGCACGCGTGGCATAATGGACACAATATCCACTGGTCAGAAGCCAAGATTCTGCATAAGGAACAACACTGGCGGAAGAGGAAGTTCGTAGAGGCAGCTTTAATTTCACAGAATAAGGAGATCTTCAGCCAGCCAAGCGTCGATATACCCAACATCTGGAAGCCTCTACTCTCAGGACAGTGTAGGATCTAGAGAGAGGCGTGTCCTCCTCCCCCCCAACTCTTTTCACGGATGACTTTCCTTTCCACATCACTGCACACATCTAGTATATAAGCCTATAGAATAGTAGTTTGCTGTCAGTTTACACTTGATTACGGTTGGAGATACTTACCAACCGAATCGTCGTGTTACATTAAATAAATAAGACAATGCAAGTTCGACAAGATGTTTTCACTATATAATGTTAAGCTTAAAATATACAATAAAAATATGGTTCGCATAATTTTCTTTTTAAGTGATTGATTTGAAAAACCGCTGAGAGATGATCACATCTATGATGTGATTAAACACCACATTTCTTTGCCATTTTTCTAGCATACAAATCCAAATGTCAAACTGTGATGACAAAATAACTACATATTCCAATATTGCCGCTACTAAACTATGACTATAAAAGTACAGATTTTTATTAGGTTACCCCTCAATTGTTCTGTTCCTCAACTCTATTATGTTATAATTATAAATGTAGTTAGATTCAAAAAGGCTGTTTAGGCTAAAACAAAATTAAATTTAAATTAAAAGAATTTGCTTTACATCATATTACTCTGTATATTACATAAATCATTCTAAAGGCCTTCATACTCTTTAATTGAATTAATGAAATAAGTCTTTCCATGTCAATGATTTGTAATCTGGTGGAATAACGAGAATGGATCCTAGCAAAATAAGGTTAGAAAAACACAGAATCAATTGTTGAATTGAATTGAAACAGGCTCAAGCAAATCAATTACAGAGAAGAGATTGTTTGCTTGCATAGTTTTTATAATGATCAATATCAGGGATAATTCAATTCAATAATAGGGATAATTACAAAGTTTGAAATAAAAAAAAAATTCTTATTATGATTTAAAGTCAATAAAAGAGAATTTCTCTGGGTAATTTATTTTTAAAGGTAGGAGCATAATAGAGTATTGCATTCCAAGAGGCTCTTAGTCTAAGAAAAGGCACACAAAGATCACTTACTCTTCTAGTGAGGTGATAGGTCTCCTCAAAAATCTTATATTGACTCTTATATTTAAAAGGATAGAGAAGTGATTCATATGTATATCCTATACAGGGTGTCCCGAAATTACATCGCAATATTTTACCAGCCGCATCTTTGTCTAAAAATAAGACAAAAAGTCCATATACAGTATGGTTCAAAAGTGCATCGTTTTTAAGTTACAGGGTGTTTTATGAATCATGTTAAAGATGGTTTTTTGTTAATATATCCGGAACGCCTAGTTGTAATCTTTTGAAATTTTCAACATTTACTATTGGTTTTATTAAAAACTGATATTGCAACCATTTTTGCCAAAATGTATACAGGGTCGTGTAAAATAAGAGGTCGGTAAAGTTTAAATTGTTAAAACTTTTTTTCTAGCAACTCCGTGACAATTTTGGTATTAGAATTGAAAAGAACAAACATTTTTACATTAAAAAGGTGCTCTTGTCTAATTTCGATAGGAGCTTCCGTTTTCGAAAAAATTAGATGTAAATGTTTTGCAAAGAGAAAGCGTAAGTTATTTTGGTAACAGTTAATAAAATTAAAAAGCATCTTAAAAATCCGTTGGGGATAAACATGACCTAAGACTATCACAAATACTTTATTTAAGATCAAAAATCGAGTTCAATTGTTTTTTTTTTAATGTAATTGAATAGGTAAAAAAAGGAACAATTAATTTATTACGTAAAAAAACATAAAAACACCAAACAAAAAAGCACAAATTACAACAAATGTTCAAAGTGGTTTCCATTTTGCTGAAGACACAATCTTGCCCTACGCGTCATTGCGCGAGTAGCCCTTAAAACAAAAAATGGATTTCTCTTTATTTTATTAACAGCCCAATTAATCCTTAGCATCAGTTGTTCACGGGTATTTATCTCCACGGCATATACCAACTCATTTTAATGTCCCCATAAATAATAATCTAACGAAGTTAGATCTGGAGATCGAGGAGGCCCATTTATAGGACCACCTCGACCAATCCAACGTTCAGGAAAATGGTTATTCATCCACTCACGCACATTGCGACCAAAATGAGCAGACGTTCGGTTTTGTTGAAAAATCATGTTTTGGCGTAAGATAAGAGGAACTTCTTCCAGAAGCTCTACAAGATTATTTTCCAGCATATGAAGATAATTCTCCGAAGTTAGCCGATTGGGTAATTCTATCGGGCCAATAATAATAAGGTCCCCAATTAATCCAGCCCACAAATTTACTGAAAAACCTTCTTTGAAAATTACTACGCCTTATGGCTCTTGGATTTTGATTTGCCCAAAAATGCATATTATGCATGTTAAATGAACCATTTCGTGTGAAAGTGGCTTCATCCGTCCATAAAATGGAAGGAATTAAGTTTGGATTATTAATTAACCATTGACAAAATTGGATCCTCAACGGAAAATCGTCTGGCTCTAAATCTTGGACCCGCTGGTAATGAAACGGATGTAACCCTTGGGATCTTAGCATTCTTCCAATCTAATAAAAATTAAATTACTATCGTAACAATAAGTAATTTTTTTAATTACTTACTATAGAGTGGGGGATATGTGTGGCTCTTGACACATTTCTTATACTTGCCCCCAGAGTTTCTTCAAAAACATTTAAAACATTTTCTACATTATAATCTTCTTGTGGTCTACCTTGTCCACGAGCTCTTTGAAAACTTCCGTTATTGCATAAATTTCGGTGAGTGTTTATAAAAACTTGACAATCTGGAACATGTCTTAGGGGAAATCTTCGGCGATACATACGGACAGCCGCTAAAGAACTGCCATTACACAAACCATAAACAAAATGCAAGTCAGCTAACTCTTGATTTGTAAATCTATCCATAATTTTTGAAAAATGAATCACAAAAAAGCTAACTTACTACTAATTTACTTTGCCAAAGCAAATTTTAAAAATGTGAAATGTCAACAAAATGATAAACAAAATTTAACAAATAAACTAATTGTCAACAAACACAGCCAATACTTTTTGAAATACCATTTCATGATTTATTAATAATTGATTTTTTCGAAAATGGAAGCTCCTATTGAAATTAGACAGGAGCACCTTTTTTATGTAAAAATGTTTGTTCTTTTCAATTCTAATACCAAAATTATCACGGAGTTGCTAGAAAAAAAGTTTAACAATTTAAACTTTACCGACCACTTATTTTACATGACCCTGTATACATTTTGGCAAAAATGGTTGCAATATCAGTTTTAATAAAACCAATAGAAAATGTTGAAAATTTCAAAAGATTATAACTAGGCGTTCTGGATATATTAACAAAAAACCATCTTTAACATGATTCATAAAACACCCTGTAACATAAAAACGATGCACTTTTGAACCATACTGTATATGGACTTTTTGTCATATTTTTAGACAAAGACACGGCTGGTAAAATATTGCGATGTAATTTTGGGACATCCTGTATATATACCGGGTGGAAAATGCCTATCAGGAAAATTCACAGAGTACATTTCAACAGACTTTTCGAAAACTATTTGCCATGTACTCCCAGTTAATAATAGTTTTTTTCTCTTGATTAGTGTAATAATTATTCATACTGATCACTAAATAAATACATGATAACAGTTTGACTTAACATTTCAATAATTTGGCTGGTGGTGAATTATATCTATATATACTCATATATATTGTGAAGAAATGGTAAGTATCTCAAAATGTCAAAACACAGGTTCTGCATCATGCATTACACTGCTCTCCTTGCAAAACCAAACATTCTTGCCACAGGTGCAAAATGGCTCCAGACAAGGAAACCATATACAATGCACAAGAGAATGGTAGGCTACCAATACAACCCTCTGCTCAACTAAGCGAAATTTCTTAGAAGAAATACACTGGATGCAACCCTTTTACAAACAAGATTTATATGTTTTTCAAAAGTTAATTTTTGGTCCAGATTTATTCCTAGAATTTCTACAGTCACTGTGTCTTAATGTGAAAATTATGTTTTCAGTTTTATTTAGCTTTAGGTAAAGATGATAGGGCAAATCCAATCACTCACACAGTTTGTACAATCAAGCAGTTTCTTTTGTGATTTCAAGGTCATTGGTTGTCATCATGTAACTGATATACCTGGAGAGCCACAAAATAGTTTGGCAGAGCTGTTGTTATATCGTTTATAAAAATGAGAAATAGTGAGGAAATGAAACCCTGTGGTACTCCATATCTCACAAATTCACCTTCTGTCAGCTTAGACTAAAGAAAAGTTGCTTGTTCCCATTCCCAGTAAGAACATAGTAAGTGATTTTCAATTAGGATTCAATAAGATACATAGTCAAAGGCTTTGGAAAGATCACAGAAAACTGGACTCACAAAAGTTTCTTCCTCAAAGCCTATCACAAAGCCTTCTCGCAGCTCTTGTAGTTGACCTACCATCCCAGAATCCAAATTGCTTTCAAAGTATGCATAAAGTTGCTTTTTAAGCAGCCACTCAAAAATTTTTGACTGTGATCAGGGTATATAGTTGGTGACACAAAGTTTATCACCACTTTTATAGACTCGTATAGTCTTGCTGCTTGCTGATCTTAAGGAATTTGGCAAGGCTCCTTCATAAATTCTAAACTTCCTCTTCAGTTAAACAACTGAGAGGACCAATTAACACATTTTTTACTGACTTTACAAGCCTCATGTTTAGACCATACACATTCTTTCTGTTTTGCCTTTAAGGTGAAAGAAAGAAGTGACAAAATTATTGATCCCCAAATACCATTCAACTTAGAAATGTTATTATTCCTATTATATATCAATTATAAACTGATTTATATCATTGTAATATTGTGTGGCAGACTGGTACATTTATAAGTTTAGGTATCTAAGGATTAAAGTATTTCAGGAGTATTTTTTTGATTCAAACAAGGTCCTATGATAAATTCAAAAAATCTTACCCTCTTCAGATTGTCCCTGGATGCAGGATGGAAGAACTTTTTACACATGTAATTATTGAATCCTTTACCCATTTTGAGATGTTATATTACAAAGTATATTATATAAAGACAGAATTTATCAAGAACTACTTATTTTTAAAATTACGATTTTCCTAATTGATGAAACTTAACAAAAACATTAGGATTGGACAGTGACGTCGTGACAATTATGATTTTATTTGACATCTGACACTGACAGCTCAGAAATTGATATCTAAAGATACTCCTACATAAGCATTCGCTGTAACCTCTTACGCACGATTGAATTAATATTTGAATTTTTAATTAAATTTTACAAGAAAAACTTAGTCCGTAGAGGTTTGTAACATCTATAAATCGATTAAGTTGTTCATTGTTATTATGTGTACAAAAAAATATTAAATTTTAGGAAATACGGGTACAAATCCATTAAATAACAGTGGGTGCGGACTATAAGTAGGTCGCTAGGGAACAACATATGCTGCGTGCTTGATTTGGTCGCTGGCAACGATCGAACCAATCAAGAAGAGAGAGAATGAAGAAGCTTCAAGCTACCCTAACCTTATTAAATGTTGTGATTTTTACGTATTGATATGAATTGTATTTACAATTTGTAATTTTTATATTATTAATATAATTTTAATTCAAAACTACTTTTAAGCGTTACTGTTCGCTAGTGAAGATATTTTATTCTAGTAATTAAATAAAAGCTTTAACCATGGATGAAGTAGAGAAACTGGAATACCTTTCCCTGGTATCAAAAATATGTACTGAACTAGAAAACCATTTGGGAATGAATGATAAAGATTTGGGTAAGTAAAACCTATTGAAAATATTGGAAGGTTACTGGAAAATACTGGAAATTAATTGAGAATTTCTTAAAAATGAATTAACAGCAATGCTTGAAAAAGTTCACATTCAGCCGAGATGACAAATGTTTCTGCATTTCGCTTGCTTTGAGCTTTTAACCAATGGTAAGACTATATGTTATGACCAGACATGGGTCAGTGCTTTTGATATGTGTGAGACTGTCATAGCCACAATTAAACTTTGGTTGAACTCAAACTTCTTAACTATTAATGTCAAAAAAACACATTTTCTTACTTTTGCAATGTCCTCCAGAACCTTGCTAAATACAGAGAGACTTATCCTTCATTACTGTAATTGTAGAAGAGATGCCTCATGCAATTGCTCACAAGAAATCCTTAGAAAAAATAAAACTAAATATCTAGCCATATCTTTCGACTAGTGCATGACATGGCAAAACCTTATAACCTTTTTAAATAACAAAGTAAGAAACTTGTTATAAATATAATTTTTTTGAGCTTAGACAATTTAGAAAACAGTTTTATCAAGCATTGGTTGAGTCAGTTTTAACATATGGGATTACAGCCTGGAGCGCATCATGCAGGAGTACGTTGGGACCTTTATTTATAACACAAGAATATATTCTGAAAGTTATTCTATTTAAAAATACATTGCATCCAACTATTTCTATTTAGAGAGGTGAACCTGGTAAATATATGACAATTGTATATTAAGAATGCTGTTAGATTTAGTTTTAGAAATGTAAGTTTTAACATTGCTGTAAATCACTGTACTATATTCAAATATATTTGCAACCAAACAATGTGTTTTAATAGTATATCAATGTAAATTTATTAGGTAAATGCAATAATTTCTAGGCCAGAATTTTTATTTTAGGGTGCACACACAGACTTTGGTCCATTGTGCTCCAGAACTGTACTATAAGTTGTTAATTGATTTGTACCTTTTGGGAAATAAATACTTTTTTAATTTTTGATTGATTTTGGATGACCATCATACTCCAGTACAGTTTAGGTAAATTGCTTGGAAGTATTTGTTTATTACATATCCAAGTTGTTGAATAGGTCAGAGAGGTATCCAACCATAGTCCCTACAGTCTTCTGACTGTAGTCTGACTAAATCCACTTGATTTTTTTGTGTGGGGACCAAAAAATCTTTAATCTTAAAATTTTTAGTTTGTAGAAATTCAATTGATACTATGGAGGAATGGCATAATCGCATTCAGTGGCGGATCTGAACTTTTGCTGCCTCTAGGCAATTTGGAACTCGCCTCTGTTATTTTAACCACCCTTATTCTAACAAAACAAGTGATTTTGATAATTTTTTTTTGTGAGTGCTTACTCAGTAATATTGTTGATTGTTTTAAGAGAATTACAAACATTAATAAAAAAAAGAATCCTTGAAATCTCATTTATTTTATTTAAATTATTACAGCCAAGTCTTTTGACTTTTTTTACCTTTTTTCCAACACTCACATTAACAGTGAGTCTGATTTTGTCTTGATTTTTCGGCTGCAAAATCACAGGTACAGAGAAAAGTTCATCATCAGGAACACCTGGTATCCAAGGAATCAGATCCAGTTCTCAACCTATTTCATCTTTAATAAAAATGTCTATTTTTTAAGACAGTATTTCTGTCTTTAATCATTTCCCCTTCTTTATTAAAAACTTAAGTTTGCCTACAATCTTCAAAAGACAGTAAAAGAGATTGCTCTAAGACCTATTACTCTGTTGAAGAATTCTTTAATGATGCTGCTTAAGTGATGGTACAACAATTTTTTTTAAATCTTTCACACAATTTTTCTTTCTATTGTATTTATTTAATTATTTTACTAATCATAATAAGATCAATGCCCTTTTATTTATATACTTATGTTTTATGCATTATTTTTCTATACATATGTTCATATTTTCTATTTTGAGCAACAGTTTGTATACATAGCCTGTAGTTTATAGGGTTTTATTTTTAATTTTTAAACATTAAAAACATGTTTACATTAGATAACAATGAAGTGATATTTGACTTTGACTTAATACCATTGTGGTCAGGTAAACAAGTTTGAAAGACATCAAGAGACTTTGATAGACCTGAAAATTATGTGTTTATCCAAATTTATTAAGGATGTATTGGTCAACATACGTGTATGTGCATGGCTGTAACCCAAATACACATCTAGTTTGGCTTCTTAATTAAAAGATGAAAGGCCCCCAGTTTTTACAATAAACAACAAATATGAAGGCTATATCACTTTAAACCTGACATTGTATTTTGTAGTTATAAAATAACTCATTTAACTATGGTATATTATTTAAGCAAATGCTAAAATTAATCAATACCTTTACTCTCTCATTTTCTTCTTAAATGAATATGGGAACATACCAGGGATGTGTGATATTTTTCCGAGTGTTTTGCTGTTTTTCCTTTTTGTAAATGATATCTGTTAATGGCTATCTGACACTTTTAACTAGAAGAAGAAGCCATAAGATAGAAGTATCTTGTGGCTTAATATCTGGGTATTTATTTATTTTCAATGTCATAAACATATAGGAAACATATTGTTAATATCTCTATAGCTTACAAACTAATTTATTGTAATACAGTGCATGCAAATTTTTTATGATCCACAAAAGAAATCAAAGTCATATGAATACCTGTTGGTTTCTTATATTCTGAATTAGGTTATTTACGTTAGAGGTATCAAGTATTAAGTAAGCCTGATTAGTGCTAAGGGCTAGACCTGATCTTGCGAGTATTTAACATGTTTGAAAAACTTATGCCAAAACTGATGTCATGTGTAACTTATAATGTTGAATGCATAAATACTTCTAAAATTGCATGCCTTTTCATAAATCCTAGAAGTCAGTTTTTTTAGAAATAATATTTTCAAAATGATAAGAAAAACTAAGCTTGCAGTCCAAAAAAGTATTATCCAAGTTTCAATTTCATATTATTATCTTGAATAAAGCTTATTCATCCTCCTTAGTGTAGATGTTTGGTTTTTAGAAAATATGTAATAGTATCTTCATTTTAAATACCCATATACTCTATAATAGAAAGTTTTTTTTTGGGCCAGTAATAGTTTCAATTATTTCTTTTTCATTTTAAATAGCATGTATATTTTTCTATCAATTTTAAATATCATGAGTATTATATTTTTTTTAAATTGGAGATAATTTTAGTACCAAATAGCCTTTTTTAATTTCTCTTTAAATATTTTTGTTATTATATTTGAGTTTTCGCCAAATAATAATCTTTGTTAGTCATAATCCATTTTTTTAAAAATAATTATGTTTAAATTTTATTTTAAACTCTGTATGTTGCAATCACGTGCCTTCACTGGTGCCATACATATACTAGTTTCTATATACATATAAGAGTCTCTCATGTCTCTTATCTTTGAATTATATCTTGAATACAGTAATATTGTCAGATTAAGAAATAGTTTGAAAACAAGGTATTCCGTATATTTAGATTTTAAATTTATTGAAAATAAACAAAAATATATATTTCACTTTACATACTGACTTAAAAAAAAGATAATAACCTTTTGCAAAACATACTGCAGTTATAACAGATCAACATTACATACACCATATAAACACTATCTGTCACTCTCTATTTTACTAGGACTTACAATACTCGAAAGTCCAATGGATTTCACCACCATATTAAAATTATTCTGACAAAGATACAAAAATAGTGTATAAGATTCACCCCAGATTGTTATACCATAATTCAAGAGAGATTCTTCTAGAGCTTTAATAGTTTAAGTGGCATGAATTCTCGCAGTGAATAGAATTTGTAAATCGTTTCTTATCTTTCTACTTATAAAGTCAACATGCAAATTGTATTTCAAGTTTCTGTCAATATAAACTCCCAGGTACTTAACTGAAGTAACAGATGTGGTTAGAACTGCAATTTCAATCCACCATATTAGTTAAGCTAATACCATTGAAGCAACAGTCATCTATTCCTTAATGATCAATTATTTACTTTTCAATGCTTGTATGTTAATCATACTACTTTCTAATAACCAAAATAGATTGTGGATGTTGACAAAAAATGTAAACACACTTTGATCGACCTATTTTCAGTGTTAATAATGATGCCTTTCTATCATTTTTAGCGGAATTCATCATACACCTCTCAGAAAAAAATAACACACTAGATTCATTTAAAAAAGCCCTATTAGAAAATGGAGCTGAATTCTCAGACTCATTTATGTCGAATCTATTGAGGATAATTCATCATATGAAACCTAAAAAAGGTCAGCCTAAGAAGGGCGATATTGACAGAATTGAAAGTGATGGTTTGGCATTTAAATTTCCGGGCCTCGCTATGCCGAATAGAGCACCAGAACCCATGAGTGATCCGGAAGAAAAAGACGATGATGCAAAAGGAAAAATTTCAAATCAAGATAATGACATTGTGGCTGATCTGATGGCTCAACTTGAAGCAGATGCTCCTTCTGCAAATAAAGCGAAAGCTTGCAGTCCTGCTAAAAGGCAAAGGTAAGTATTATTGTACGGCAGGGACAAAAATCGCCATTTATTCAATCATTATTTATTTACCCATCTTTCTTTTACTTTTTTAGTTTATATCTCAAGTGGTTAATAAATCAAATATTTTGTAGGTCTAGATCCAAATCGAGACACAGATCTAAGTCAAGATCGAGGTCAAGAGACAGAAGGCGAGACAGAAGAGATCGACACTCAGATCGGACAAGAAACTATGATAAAGATGGTAGAAATTATGATAGAGATCGACATAGAGGTGATAGAAGGGCTAGAGACAGAGATAGGGATAGGTCAAGAGAGAGAAATAGATCAAGGGAAAGAAGAAGATCAAGGGATAGAAAAGAACGTCGAAGTAGATCTAGGAGTAGGAGTAGAAGAGACAGAAGGAGTGATGACAAAAAGTATAAATTTGATAGAAGAGGTAGCCCTGAATTAGATGATGATCCTGTACCGGGAAAAGTATGATTTTTAAAATTTTATTTTTTACTTTACTATTCTTATTCGTATTTTTTTCTGGTAGATATATAACGGTAAAGTAGCAAATATAGTACCTTTTGGATGCTTTGTTCAAATAGAAGGTTTGAGACGAAGGTGGGAAGGTCTGGTACATATTTCCCAATTGAGAGCAGAAGGCAGAGTTACTCAAGTATCTGAGGTAGTTTCTAGAGGGAACAAAGTAAAGGTAAAACTCATTTCTTTTAATTATATTTTCTTATAATTTAAAATCTAAACAACTTTGTAGGTTAAAGTTTTATCACTAACTGGCCAAAAAGTTTCACTATCAATGAAAGATGTTGACCAATTGACCGGAAAAGATTTGAATCCATTGTCTCATGCTCCACAAGAAAGGGAAGACAGAGACAGAAATCCGGACAGGCCAACTCACAATAGTACTTCGGTACTTCGTTTACCAGTAAATATTGATGAAAACGAGGAGGATTCAAGAAAAAGGGTCACTAAATTATCTAGCCCTGAGAGATGGGAAATAAAGCAGGTGAGAACTTAATTAACTCAAATTAAATGTATCTTCATTTAAGTCAAATTAAAAGAAACTTTATTTTCCAAGATTCTTTGTATATTTCATATACAGGGTGATTCATTAAGAATGGAGATACTACACACCAAAATATGGAGATTGAGCTTAACATGTCTTATACTTATACAAATGTTGCAGGTTTACGAGATACAGGGTATTTAAGGTTGGAATTTTAATTTGAAATTTCTTAATAATTTTGTGATTTTAAGCAGTATCGTCTTGAAAATTGGCGGCTTTATATGTTTATTTAAAGAATTATTATTAGATTAATTAATATTAGAAGAATCGATAGGATTTAAGTCAGGGGATTGCGCAGGCCATGGAAATACCTAAATATTATTTTGCTTCAAAAAGTTTGTAGTAACGTTCTTGCAACAGGCGGACGTGCATTTTTGTGCTAAAGTACAACATTTTTACCAAATTATGTAGCACATGGATGAACATAAATTTCTTGAATGGTTGCTAAGCGAAACGCATTGTGAGGAGTTCTCAGCCTTCTTGAATCAGGACGTAAATCAAACCTTGAAAAATCAGTAAAAAGAATGTATTTCCGTTCTTCAAAGTAATCAAAGTGACTTTGACAGAAGTCTATTTAGTTAACCCAGGGGCCATTTCTGTAGAAAGTCATGCCTGATATGCATATTCGCAGTCACTGTTCTTTGAACTTTGTCCCTTATGTGCATATCGGCGATTTTTTCCAAAGATTCTTCTACAGGGGCTTTTTTCCATATAGCAGGGATGTAGCCTCATGCATACTCTTGCAAGATTTTGCATAGGTATGGCTTAAACTCCGTTTTTTTTTTTGATTTTACGTTTTATATTGGAAAAACTGTACCAAGAATGACAAAGTGAAATGCGTCACAAGGATTTCTAGACCCAATGCCAACTGTCCTCTGTAATCAATAATTACTAACCTCTCCTAACCTGTTTAGTTCTATATTTGGTTAGAACTTTAAATTGGGTCAAGATAACCTCATGGTCATATTGGTTATACAATTATTATCATAAGTAATAATACATATAATCCAATATGATCCAAGATGATATTTTGGACATTTAATTTTCTTCCAAGAAATGAAGAGTCAAGAATATTATTAATCAGGTCAATGTTTACATTTTTTGATTGAGATCATTAAGGTTAAAACCGTCAGATGAAATTAGCTTGCCACGTGAGAGCCGTTCCTAAACTAAACACTCTAACCTACTAATAAATTGCATTATTTGAAGGTTCAAAGGCAATGAATAGATTTAAAGTCTATAAGGTTAAAATAAATCAAAATGTCACCGTTAATTAGGATCATATAGCCATTATTTAGAGTTCACGAAGTATACTTGTGTAAATAAGTGGATTCTCTGAAATATTTATTTATTTAAGAAACAGTCCAATAGTAAACAATTAATAGGGCTGGTACAAAATTACACGAATCAATAAAGAATAATAATAAATCTAGAGTAATGTGACAGTATAATTATATAAGTTACATAACTAAATTGTATAGCACATCACGAGAAGAAACAGTATATAATTATATATAATGGGTCTACCAATAGAAGTGATAGAAGTTTAGTGGGCCATGTACGCAAAATGGTATGTGTCAAAACGCGGATTAAGCGTCAGTTGTGTTAAGTATACTTTGACAATTCATCATGAATCGTTTAAGTCAAGAGCAACGTATAGCTATCGTGAAAAGGTATTACGAAAATGCGCAATCGGTTAGAGCCTGTTATCGTGCTCTTAGAGAAGATTTTGGCCATCGTGGACGGCCTTCTGAGCTTGCAATAAGGCGCACAATTAATAAGTTTGAACGGGAGTACACTCTTCTGGATAATAAGCCACCAACGCGACAAAAAAGTGCAAGGACCGCTGAAAATATCGCCGCTGCAAGAGAAAGTGTTGACGTGAATAACAATGTGTCTGTTTTGCGCCGTTCTCAGCAATTAGGCATTTCACCAATGTCTCTGTGGTGCATTTTGAAGAAAGACTTAGGCCTACATCCATATAAGATGGTTCTCAAGAATTGAAGCCTGCTGACCATGGTTTGCGAAGAACGTTTACCGACTGGGCCCTGTTGCAGTTGGAACAAAATGGCGATTTTGGGAAACAAATCATCTTTTCAGATGAAGCCCATGTTTGTCTTAGTGGCGTTGTCAATACGCAAAATTGCCGCTTCTGGTGTCAGAACAATCCCCAGAAATTAGTACAGGTGCCATAACACCCGTTAAAAGTGACTGTGTGGTGTGGTTTGCATGTCGGTGGAATTATAAGTCCATACTTTTTTGAGGATGCAGGGGGGCGTACTGTGACAGTCAACGGAGAGCGCTAGTGCGACATGATAACAAACTTTCTTTGGCCTGCAATTGGTGGTGGAGACTTCGAACAGAATTGGTTTCAACAGGACGGAGCAACATCACACACCTCCCGAGCCACAATTAATTTATTAATAGAGCGTTTTGAAGATCGAATAATTTCGCGACATGGCAATATCAACTGGCCACCAAGGTCCTGTGATCTTACTCCCCTGGACTTTTTTCTTTGGGGATATGTGAAGTCGAAGGTGTATTCTAACAATCCTCAAACCATCAATGAGTTGAAAGTTAACATAACTAGGGTTATTCGCGAAATTCAGCCCAACTTGTTAGAAAAAGTGATTGAAAATTGGGTTCATCGTCTAAACGTTTGCCGCCGTAGCCGAGGTGGACATCTTAATGATATTTTGTTTAAAACATAATGTTACATAATAAACTACAACATGAAACATCAATCATAGAAATTAACCAATTCGTTTTTATTTTTTAGCAATTTAAACTTATATCATTCTTAATGGTAGACCCTATATTTATAACAAATCTTTAACCCTACCGAATGAATCTCGAGTAAGGTTAACTTAGATCAATTCGGTTAACAACCTTATTGAATACTGAGCAAACTTCATATACTGGTGACACTTAGCGAAAATTCTTGGTACATTAAAATTTATTCTGCTTAACAAAGAGAGACATACAGTGCCATTACTTATCAACATATACAAAAACGAGATTGAGTGTAATTGCATGGGCTTGAGCAGGCTTTGAAAGTAAAATCTTGGTAGTGGTTCTTTACTGTCTGATTCTCTTGGGGGATAAACCAGGTCCTCTTTAAATAACAGGTACTTCTACTCCTAAAAGTCTTGCGCGCATTCTTAAACTCCACCATTTACTTACCCCATAATTTTTATAAACCTTTACATATAGAGTCCACTTAATTCCCGCAATACGAAACAACCACCAGATCTGACTGAAGACTGTTTTATAGTTAGGTAGGAAAAAATTTTTATTCTAATTAACAATGGCGACGGAGAAGGGGTCAATTTGTAGATTCTCCATATCAACTGATTTTAATTCAAAGAATAAAAAAAATACACAATTTAATCAATGCATATAATTTCATAATTGATACATATTTTATCCAAAAATAGCGATGCTAAAAAATAGCGATACAAAAATGAGCATTGGTGGTTTTTAAAATCTTAATGCGCTGTGACGGCCATTTTTTAAAAATATTATCACTCGAAAATGCACACAATCATATTTATATCTGAACAAACTGATATTAATCATAACTGAACAAAAAAAATATGTCTAAAAGAAAACTAAATTTATCTCTGCTCGTCTGCCGATCAAAACGGCTAAAATTAAATTTAAAAAATTAATTATATACTTACATCAGGTCTAGGGGATAACGGCATTATAAGACAATTAAATGAAAATTTATTTGGAAAATATTGAAATTAAACACATCTGAATTCATTTTGGAAACACTGCTGAACATTAATTTATCAAAAACATAAAAAATCATCGTAGTATAACGGAGATTAATAATGAATGATAATTTAAACAAGTAGAACACAAATAGACAAAAACAACAAATAGACAAGAAAGAGTTTTGTTTGACCACCCCTGTTGATAATAACATCTCGACATCTGTATGGCTTGCTCTTAATTAAATTGTCAATGCCGTTTTGTTCAATTTCTAGATATTGCTTTTGCAAACAGTTCAACTCTTTCCTTGTCTGGAACACTATTTCTTGACATAAAACAGGCCTTTTCAATATATTCCAAACGTGCTTGATAGGATTTAAGTCAGGCGGTGGCGCAGGCCATGACAATACCTAAATACTGTTCCGTTTCAAAAAAATTCTTGCGGTGCTTGCAACATGCGGACGTTCATTGTCATACATAAGTACGGCATTATTACCAAATTCTGTAACAGGTGAATGAATTTTGGGTTGCAGAATTTGATTCCGATATTCTTTTTCTGTTAAAACACTTAAATGGAAACCAGCTTAATCCGATAACCTATCGAAATTCCAGCAAAAATAATGATGTATCGGTAAAAATAATGCATGCCAATTCACGCTAGGATAGTATTGGAGCTCTAACAGGACGTTTGGCGTAAAGGTTGTTTTCATGTAACCTATTCCTTGTTATTTGAGTAGTGACACTAATGCCATGAACATTAGGTCAACATATAGGTCCACCATCATGGATAGGTTCTGTTGCTCTTGTTGGACCAGTATGTCTTTCTCACACTCATCATCAGTCACCAGTCTTCAAATCTCTGCCACTACTTTCCTATAGTGCTCTTGATAGAATTTACAGGATCTGCGACGTCGCGGCTGTTCATACCAATAGCTCGTAACTTTGCTTCATAATCAAGATGTTGCCTTTGCATATTGAGTAGGTTGCTCGGACAATTAAAATAATTTCTCACTACACTGACAGCAAAAATAGTACCGAATAAATTTTTCAGCTTACCAAATATGCCTTGAAAAATTTATTTAATATCAACAAGAATAAATTAATATCATGAATGTGAAAAGGTATGTTTAAAGAAATGCCCAAGAAAGAATAAAGACAATTTATCTTGAAAACAAATTTCAAATAAATGGTTTTTTTCCTTGTCCCCCTATACCATTTTGATGTATATATGTTGATGTATATATTATTTTTTAGAAATATTGTAGAGTTTTGTTTTTTGGTTGCTTTTATAATGTAATAATTTAATATTATATGAAGATAGTACTGATCGCGACATATAGTGTAAAGTGGATTACATTGTAAAAAATAAGAACTCCTAGATGGCGTTATTTGTTTTTCGTTTTGAATTTTAAGCAATTTACTGGAAACAGGTTGTTTTTCTCTCTTTCTCTGACCAAAGTGATTTTCCTATCTGTCCTTTGTCATTGGGCACGTACGCCTTGTTCAATGATCAATTTTGTAAGTATTGGCATTTTCAATACCGGGCTGTTGCCATTGTTTTTCCTGTAATTTGAATACTTTGCGTTTTGGGATTAGATTGATTTCAACTTAAATCTAAGTGGAGCAACGTTGTATTGTTAATCCTTGTAAAACTGGGTGGGTCTGCATGAGATTATCCATCGAAGAGGTACCCAAAAAGGTTTTCTTTCTAAATGGTGTGGTCTTTAGGTTAACAAGTTCTCGAGGTTGGGATTCGACCTCATGGTTACATCATGGCAACACTAGGCATGTGAAGAATTACTTTAATACACTTTATAAAAGATCCTCCAACATCTTGAGGTAAGCTTGATTCCTATCAGGTCTTAAGGGTCATCCCAGGATCATTCCGAGCCATCTCAGATGCTGTTTCCATTTCCAATCATAAATTAGAGCTTTATCAGGATTTTTTGCTTCTTCATGACGTTATTGATTGGATCTTGTCAGCTCCTGTCCTTGAATCTGCATAATGAGTTACCAGGTCAAGTCTGATAAGAGGAATTTGTAAGTAATGCTATAATTTCGGATTTGTCATCGTTATTTGGATTTTGGGACTTGTCATGTTGGCTAATTTATATTTTTTAATGGCTTTTCATTTAATTTATTTTATTAATTATTGTCTAGTGTCTAAAGTTCTTTCTTGGTAATTTGCAAGGTAATGTAATTTGCTTATCTACTGAAATAATAAGGGTTGTTTCATACTAGTGGGTTATTGATTTTTTTTATGTTTTATAACTTTGGTGCATAGAGGTTTGATTTCAGGGGTTGCACTTTTAATAAGAAACTGATGATTTTTTAAAGTGATTAAAGTAAATAAATAAAGAAAAGATTAAACGACGAACACTGACTAGTATTCTCAGATTTTTTTTTAAAATAGAGTGTTGTTAATAATTGAAGCTTATTTGGGTCTTACTATGTGTTATAATTCTTTACATCCTTTTTGTTTATGTGAGAACCAATTTGCCAGTTAAAGATTCTTACAACTGCACTTTAAATAAACATACTAAACTGGATGGCTCCCACAATTTAAAAGGTAAGTATCTCTAGAATAATTCATGCCAACCCACCACCAATTAATATTCTTTAGACTGATAAGCTGTCGTTAGCATATGTGACACTCTATTAAAGACTTTCTACATCAGTCAATTTTTATTAAAAGCAAAAATCAAATAAAAAGAGGTTACAATATTTATTGAGAGGTCATTGACCAAATGATTAAGAAGATTTGAGAAGATCACAAATGAAATCATAAAATTGGTCATATTGACATTGTTATTGTAAATATTTAATACCTTTTAGCTCTTTTTATATAATTTATATCTTTTTTATAATTATATAGTTTTTACTTTTGTTATAGATGATTTCGTCCGGTTGCATAGACAAGAGCGAACTGCCCGAATTCGATGAAGAAACCGGTCTTTTACCGAAAGACGAAGAAGATGGCGAAGCAGATATCGAAATTGAATTGGTCGAAGACGAACCTCCATTTTTGAATGGACATGGTCGAGCGTTACACGATTTAAGTCCTGTTAGGTAAGAGATTAACTTTATATTTACTAAAATTTGTCTAATTATTTTTTTAAAATAAATTTAGAATTGTGAAGAATCCTGATGGTTCTTTAGCACAAGCAGCCATGATGCAGTCCGCTTTAGCTAAAGAGAGACGGGAACAAAAAATGCTTCAGAGGGAAGCAGAGGTGGACTCTCAACCTTCTGGAAAAAATAAAACTTGGATTGATCCCTTACCTGAAGGTAATTATTAGTAGTCATATGTATAGGGTTATTTTTGTATTTTTGCAACTATACTTTAACTATAAGTATTAGAAAAAAATCTGTCAGAATAAAAGACTGAACAATCAACATTATTCGGTCAGGTTTGAATAATTTAATTCCTACCTTTAAAACACTATTTTTTTAATGCTGCTGATATTCTATCATAAATACATTTTACGCCTTAAGTTTCTTCTATTTGAATTTAAATTTATCATATAAAAACTTAATAAATGACTGGCTAATAGCCCTGATATAAATAACACTAATTTACTTTATCTTAGATCACAACTATTTAGATTTATGTATCTTTTCAAATACTATTTGATATAAACCTTTGGTAACTATTTTAATAACCATTTAACTATTTACTATGCGGGTGGAGCCATAAGGTGTCAACATAAATTCAGAAGATTATATGTAACCCCATTTTGAGCTTGATTGATTTTGACCTTATTCCAAATCTACATCGGAGAAGTGTTGAACGGCAGGAGGAATGTGGTTTTGTTGTAGATCTAAATATTTTTGGATATTGAATTCAGCAACCGACTTATAAGATGGTCTTCCGAAATATGGTCTACGATATTAAGGCCCTATGCTCATTTTCCTGTGACCAATAGCAGACAATGGAAGGAGTAGTTTTCATATAATAACGGTTGAATTAACGCTCTCTAACGCTTCTGCTGGAACGGCTTTTAGTTTCAACAGCTTTGCAGCCACGCAACAAATAATAATTTATAAGTTCTCGAGATAATTGATTTTTTAATTTTGAATGAGGCCTAAACAAAAAATGATGTTATTTAGGATTCGCATTTTTTCTAGAGAAATTCAATTTTTCATTTATTGTGGGGTATTTATTGGAAAATACGTAATACAGAGCTAAGCAGTACTAATCGAAATTATCCTATATAAAAAAAAATAAGAAAGCGCCATATTCTGCATTATTGAAACCGTGACTTTTGGATACACGTATATTTTTCAGCAATATTTTTATAGAAGGCTTTGATAGAAATAAATTAATGTAGGGACCGCGTTATGGTGATATATTCATTGTTTGATTATGGTGATGTAATCTACAATAATGCAATTACTTCGGCAGTTTCATCTTCTATTCAAAAAGTGCAAAATTAAAGAAGATAGAAGAACAATAGAAGTCATATTATCCAATATCTTAATAGTCATTTTATTCTTTCAATGTCAAATAGACGTAAATATCACATGTACTCTTTCATATACAGAATTTTAAAGTAGAGAAAACCATATCTAAGAAAACTTTTCAATGTGCATCAACACAACCATAATACCAGACGGTTTAATATTTTTAGGGTTCCTCGGCATACAACAGCAGCTTTTCAAAAATCATTTAGTTACGTTGCAGTTCATTTGTGGAACAATTTGCCTTATTGTGTTAAAGATTGTTCTTTTTATAAGTATAAGAAATACATAAGAAATATGCTTATGCAGTCACAGTATGATGCCTAATAGTTAAATATGTATTGAGATGAATGTCAATTGGATTTTTTCCAGTCTCTTTTCATTTAGGTTATGTCATATTCATATAGCTGTACTGGGTCAAGTCTACACTTACATTTTCGTTTCGCATTTAACAAGATATACCTGTATCATATTAGTTATATTCATATATATTGGATGTGTTTCCTTACCTCTTCTTGCAGAGGTACTTTTGAGAAACGGTTTTGAATTTGAATATTAAATATTTTCTGTCAAAAGTTTGCCATATGAGGATACATGAAATCAGTTATTTATCAAGACAATCAATACTCGGGAGGAGATACGGGAAAAAAACCAGAATGCAGCAGAATTATTTCATTTTATATTTTTATACAAATAATTATATATTTTGTATAGAAGTTAAAGGAGACCACCTTCAGCATTTATTGTAAGGTAAAAAAAAAATTCATTGCTTTTGATATTACCGTTTTGTTCTTGTTCATATTCTTCAACGTAATTATATACATTATACATTACATATTATTTATTTTGTAATAAATTATTGCATGCAACACATATTTAACAATTAAATGAAGTTTTATGTCTTTACAAAACCCATGACTCCATACTATTCATTAATTGAACAAAATCAAAAATTGAAGCATTCAAAATTCAATTATCTCTATAATTGAATTTTTTTTACTACTGCATTAATTACAAGTAATTTACGATAGTCGACGAATTAAAAATCGAAAACGAAGAGTAAAAAATAATAATAAAAATTGCATTACAATATTTGAAATTTACTTGCAATAAGGAGCCTGAAGTTTGTTTTTTTTTATTCATGGGATTTCATTACAGGTTTGCAAAAAACTCAAAAAGATTTTTTTTCATAAATTCTCTTAGAATTAAAAGCGTTTGTTAAAGAAATACGGGGTGCCTCCGATTAAGTCGGCACTATTAGTATCTTTGTTAATATTTAAGATACAGCATCGGGTAAATTAGCAAATAGGTAGGATTTTTTTTGCTGATTAAAAAGGTGAAAAATTAACATCGCGTTTTTGAGAAAATGTAAAAAATGTACTTTTGTTAAATAGAATCCTAAGAAGAATATGTTTATTTTTACATAAATCAACAGAAAATAATTTTCTTAATAAAAAAGTTTATTTACACTAATAACAGAAACCTCAAAATTAGTAAAATGCATTTTATGCATAGTGAGAAATGTGATTTGTGAGAATATTATCTAAAAAATATTGACAGAACGCTAGAAGAGGATCGCCTGAGAGTTTCCAGACTCGTAACTTCCTAAACCGAAGATACTTTTTAATTTGCCGACGATGTCAAGTTTTATGGGGAACCACTTCCCCAAGTGTCACTCTTTTCTTCCTATCAAGTTTTATTACAGAGTAACTTAGATATGCTCAGTCAATGGTGTATTGCCAATGAACTGTTTCTGAATGTGAGTAAATGTAATGTGTTTATTACTTTCTACAAGAAAAATAAAAGGTTCAAGCATTCCCAATGATCACATATATGATGATGCTCGGAGGTTGTTGGACTTATTAACGTTGAGGCAAAGAAGAGTTTACGCTGATTTGGTCGTCTTGTATAAATTTCTGAATGGTCAGTTACACTGTCCTGAAGTCCTTGGTGCAATATCTTTCAATATACCATCTAGGAATTTTAGGCATTATAGATTATTCTCACTACCATTTCATAGCACATGCACTCCACTCCCCTATTGAACGGACACTTAATTTATTAATTCTAATGAAGTTGAAATATTGGGCTTTGCTTTACCTAGTTTCAAGAGGCAAATTATAAACTTTTAATCTAATTTCAGTGTTCAAAGATCTATTAGTGTCATCGGGTAATATTATTATTATTTCTATTATTATTATTACTATTGTTATAATGTGGATTAGTGAATTGCTATTGATTATGTTGAATCTTAATTAATAGTAAATGATTTTATATATTTTTATTTATTGTTAATTTTATTGAAATATTGGGCTAATATGGATTGTTATTTGTTTTAATAGTTTATATTTCTTGTTGGAATGTAGCCACATATCATATTGACTATTATTTTTGTTATGGGGTCTTAAATTGGGTGTTAGGCTATAATATTATTAACGTAACGAAAACGTGTTTAAAAGAACTAGAAGAAGGACCCAATTTATAGTAAGCGCAGATGTTGATATTTCTATTTTGGCGTATTTTGAAGCTCGTGGAAAACTCTACTACAGATTTAGCAAGAGCTTACGGTATGAGCTTAGTAACAATATGGAGGGTCTTAAACAAACACAAAGACTTACTTTTTGCAACTGGTTACGTAATGCATATAAAGTAAATATATTTAGCCCTAAAAATGTACACTATTGGTCCCAAGAAAATCTTTTCTTTACTGATTACAGAAAACATCAAAATCAATTTAGTATAAACCAAATAATATGTGCTTGATGTTATTTTTGTATTTCAAAACAAACTTGCCTAAATTTGGTAAAATTATTAATATCGCCATAACTGTTATTTTTAGGTTTAAGCTATTATTGTAAATAAACTTTTTTATGAAGAAAATTATTTTCTTTCGATTTATGTAAAAGTGTACAGGAAACTCCATTTAACAAAAGTATATTTTTCACATTTTCTCGAAAACGCGAATGTTCAATTTTGTTTTGTCTTTTCACCACGTTAACCAAGAGAAAAAATTCTACTAGTTTGCTAATTTAACCGATCCTGTATCTTAAATATTAACAAACATGCCAATAGTGCTGACCTAATCGGAGGCGTACTGTATAGATCTTATTTGTGTTATAGCATATATACAGTATTGGCCATAAAAGTTGGAACTTTTAAAAATTTAAAATTTTTCCAATGTTTTAAATTTATATTTTATTTTTGTACATCGAATCAATAAACATATTTATAAGTAAACAAAAAAGCATACCAGAATTTCAACCTTATCTTGTTTCAGACAATAAGAAATACTTTAAATTTTTGTGCTGGACAAAATGCTTGGAACTTTTTATAAAAGATGTATTTTACAGGCAGTCTTTGACACACCAGTGTGCAAGTGGGTTCTTTTTATTTATTTTATTTTGTGTTACCATGGGAAAAGGCCTATTCTAGGCCTATTCCAGCGACATTCGCCAAAGAATTTTAGATTTTTACAATCAGGGTGTTAGGCAGCGTAATATTGTTCAAAGACTAAACGTTTCTAAGAACACCGTTTCACGGATAATGAAGAAATATCGTATATTTGGAAATGTGGTACCAGGTAAAAGCACTGGAAGACCTAAAGCCACGACTGCCCGTGTAGATAGGCGAATTTTAAATATTTCTCAGAATGACCCATTTTTGTCATCCTCCAAAATTTTACAAAAATTAAATGAAGGTGAGCCTTCCAATATCTCTGCAAGAATGGTAAGAAGGCGATTGTGTTCTGGTGGACTTAACAGCTACAGACCTGCTAAAAAACCTTTGCTGCGGAAGAAAAATGTCAAGTTACGCCTACAATTTGCAATGGATTATCTTAACTGGACTGTACAAGATTGGAAAAAAGTGCTATTCAGTGACGAATCTAAGTTCAATCTGTTTTCCAGTGATGGAATACTTCATGTAAGACGACCGAAAGGTGAAAGACTCAAGAAAAAGTTTATCCGACCTACGATTAAACATGGAGGTGGTAATGTGATAGTATGGGGATGCTTTTCTTGGTATGGTACTGGGCCAATACATAAAATTGTGGGGAAAATGGATCGATTTATGTATCGGGATATTTTGCGAAATATAATGGAGCCTTACATATTTGAGTCTATGCCAGTAAATTTTGTATTCCAGCATGATAATGATCCAAAACATTCGTCAAAATTGGTAAAAGAATGGTTGGACCAAGAAAAGATCACAGTTTTAAAGTGGCCGGCCCAGAGTCCAGACTTAAACCCGATTGAAAATTTATGGAAACATCTGGATCGCAAAATTTGGGCATCTGGAACAGTCAAAAATGCTGATGAACTAATTCACATTGATTCACATTGACAGACAAATAATTCAAAATTTGATTGAATCAATGTCCATAAGAATGCAGGCAGTAATTAATGCTAAGGATTACCATACCAAATATTAATTATAATATTATGGTTTCAATAAGTTATGTTTAATGTCGTTTTTGAATAAAAATCATTTAGTTCCAAGTATTTTGTCCAGCTTTTTGTAAATTTTTATTCCAAACTGCTACTAGTGCTGAATTTTTGTCAATATTTAAATTAATTAACACTAGTTTTTCGTGTACAACAACTTTATAAAAGTAAATAAAATGCTAATTAAAAGGCACACAAAATATAATAAATTTTCAAAGGTCCAACTATTATGGACAATACTGTAACTATATTTAATATACCGGGTGACAATTTGAAAACGAACAGCATTTATACCTCTACCAATGATAGTAAGAAAATTAGGCGAAACACATCAATTTATATATCAAGGGGGATAATTTTTGAGGCATTTTTTGTGTTACTTTTTATATACTTATTATATATTTATTACCCGAAAATTTTAAATGGCAACCCCTATTTCTTTTACCATTTTTGAGTTCCTTATAAAATTCTACATGAAATATATTTTATGTATATTTAAATAATGCAACTCCTTGAGAAAAAATATTAAGCCATTATGACAAGTACAGCCGGTATTCAAACTGTTCTCGGACGTTGTGAAGAGTTTCAGGTGAAATACTTCTACACTCCTGTACAATTCTTTATTGTAATTGTTGAATTCAATCTGGTTAAGTTTTAAATACAACGGATTTTAAGTGACCCCTTAAGAAAAAATCTAGCGGTGTTAGATCTGGTGACCTAGGTGGCCATTCTATGGGTCCTCTCCTACCAATCCACTACTCTGAGTAATGATTATCCAACCACTCTCTTACTGGGAGTACATAATACTGAGAGTACATAGTACTATAGTAAAGTACATAGTACTGAGAGTAAAGGTCCTGTTGGAAGTGCAGCACATGTTCATCTAGAGCAAGATTTTTATTGACGTCCCTTTGATTTTCCACCTAATGAACTATAAGAGGTTCTATAGTTGTGTTTAACATTTCTGCATAAATTTCGCCATTTATAGTTCCCTTAAGAGGGGACCGATGATGTCCCTCTCTAATAATGTGAGGATTGAAGTCGCTCCAATATTAATAGGTTTGTTTTTTGACTTTGCCATTTAAGTAAAAAAAGCATTCGTCACTGAAACAGATATTCTTTATCAACGTGGGCTGAGTAATAAACTTGTCCGTCATTATTTCGCAAAACTCAATACGTCGGTCCCCTAATTCTTGAGTAATTAGGAGTTTTTTTTTTGAGAAATTTGTGAAGCTTCAATACTTTTCTGACTGACTCACGCGACAGTCCAGTTTGATCTGCAAGGGACGTAGTGGGAGTCATAGCAAGTTCATCAAGATCTTTAATCTGAGCGGCCTCGTTAACCAGTCTTGGCTCATTCCTTTTCTTACTGTCAACAGATCCTATTTCTTCAAATTTAGCTACTAACTCACGGATGTACTTGTGTCCACGTTTCTTTCACGAAAACAACAATTTTTTGTCTTTCGTTGAATATGGCAGCCGTTCTTGCAAGGCGACGATTTTAAGCTTCAAAAATGAAAATCGTTTCTACGCATTCAGCAATAGTGTAAACCGTTTTAAGAAAACGACGTATTATTAATTTTTTTATCGATTTTTAAATATAATTTTTTTTTGAGCACTCTGTATATTTTTGAAATCAGATTAACAATATTTTTCGTTTGGGACAAAAATATACAAAGTTCCATTCAAAAGAAGTAAACTTGCTATTGTTTTTCAATTTACGACGTGCAATTGTTTTTTTTTTACATACAAAAGTTAATCAAGGAGAAGCCATTCCACTTTTATTTTAATTTTTTTTTCTAATATTTATGGAAATTCCTAAAGGTGCAAATATAAAAAATAATTTTACACATAGGTTACCATTTTGACAATTAACGTACTTTTTAGATGAATCAAAAGCAATGCCAAGTAGAGGTATAGGTTTGCAATCTCAAGATCTACCAGAATGGAAAAAACACGTTATTGGTGGTAAAAAATCATCCTTTGGAAAGAAAACTAACCTCAGTATCATAGAACAACGACAATCTTTGCCCATTTATAGACTAAAAGAAGAATTAAGAAAGGTACAGTATTAAGACAATCACAACATTTGAGTAGCTTTCTAACATTTAGATATTAAATAAACTAAAGAAAATCTTTTTATTTTTAGGCTGTAACTGACAACCAAATACTAATTGTAATTGGGGAAACTGGCTCAGGAAAAACCACACAGATTACCCAGTATTTAGCAGAAGAAGGTTTTACGGCAAGAGGTAAAATCGGTTGCACCCAACCGCGTCGTGTGGCCGCCATGTCGGTAGCCAAAAGGGTCGCGGAAGAGTTCGGTTGTAGATTGGGACAAGAAGTTGGTTACACTATTCGTTTTGAAGATTGTACCAGTCCTGAAACAATTATAAAGTAAGTGTTTTTTGTTTGTTTTATGAAGTATATACTTTTCCTTAAACTTAACTCCAATTTACTGATAACTTTCATCAATTGCCCTCCTATATTTTTCTACAAAGTGTTTTACACTACAGTGGAACCTCTATAAATCGATATTTAAGTGACTTCTTTTAAATACGTGAATAAGTCTAGTTTCTTCTTATTATTGAAAGAAATCGTCCATTATCTCAAAGAGACCTACGTAAGTAGAGACAAAATAAAAAGTCGGTGTCAATATATCTAGTTTCTTCTTTTCAATAATTGTTCGTATGAGATAGTAATTTCTAAATTGATATGTATTTAAATAGTGACGTAAAACCCAGCAAAATAAGTAACTAAAAATAAAAGCTTAACATCAAAAATTACTCTAATATGTTTTCAATCAATACCACATTCAGGTGAATTAAAGTAGAATTTCTCTAGGTTATACTATTATTTTAACATTGAAAAAAAAGTTCCTTTTATAAGGATCTATCAGTATTTAATTATTTATAAAAAAAAAGCTTTCTAAAATAGATGCAGCTGCCCAATTGCAAGAAAGCACAACATGTTACAAAAAAAACTATGCTAGCAAACAAGTTCTTAATTGATTGCCTACAAATAATGGTACATATTTGTTTTCATAGAAGCCAAGAGTAACCAGTATACAAAAATTAAAGTACCTTAACTCATAATCCTTCTTAGGTATCTTTTAAAATTTCTATTAAATAAATCAATATTAGGATGTAGATTCCCAAATCTATTATATTTATGTGTGCATCTAATGATTCGTTAAATTGTGTAATTTTAAATTATCATTATTACATCTATAATTTAATGTATCTGTAAATTTATAGTACAGTCTCAAGTCGTCACTTTAAATACATTGAGCGCTGAATAGATGACTTAAAAAAATGAACAGAGTTTATTTCTTTTGAAATTTCAAGGTCATTTGCGTTGAATGCTAGATATATTGTTTTTAAAGTGCTCCAATATTTTTGAAGAACTAGGATTGTTGTGTAATAAATAAAATAGTTTTATGTGTATAACCAGTAAGAGTATATGGTATTGCAGTGGAACTTGATGGTAAATAAGACCTGAACTATTTTTAAACGCACATTTAAAGTTAATAACAAAGCGAATAATCTGTGAATTGTACTTTGTACCTTAAAGCCAGTGATTAGAAGCGAAGCTATTCTGCGAATCAACTTTTAGCGCAGTTGCCGTTGTTAATTATTTTTACTTTTTCTTCCTTCTTTATTTAAATAAAATTACTCACTCGAAAAATTGTCGACTGTGCAATAAAGCATTCGGCAAAGAAGTCTATAACTTCGTCATAAAATTTGTCATTTTTTGTCATTTCTTTTATATACTCTTTTTCGATTGAAAGAAGAGATATATTACTTAGTCGCATTTGGGTCGCTATAACTTTTAATTCTTTTGAGTGCTGAAAATTTTCTTTCTACAGATGCCGATGTTATGGGTATAGTCACAGCAATGTTAATAAATGTATACAGCTCTGGCATGCACTCATTTAAATTATTTTCAAACATAAAACTTAATAATTCAGATGGAGACTTACAACTCTGAAACATCTGAGGGTCACTGTAGGTTACAATTAATTAATTTTTTAATTAAATGGGATCAAAAAACGAATACTGGTTTACTAAATTATCCAGTAATTTTTGGGGAAAATCTTTGGAGTAGGATGGAAATTTTTCGAACATTAATAGATCAAAGTAATTTAATTTACTAAGATCGCTGAATCTAACCTTAATTTGTTCAGTTATTGTGTCCATTATTTCAATATAGATTTACCTATAATTTTGTCGCAAATCGGGTAAGTCAATCTCATCATTTCTCATCATTTCTAAACTTTTGCAAAATTTCAGTCAAATTATTTAATCGATTTTTTGAAAAATTAATGTCTGAAAATTTATTTTAAGAATTGAGAAAACCACGTCAGTTTGCTCAAAAACTAGTTTAAATGTTTCAAGCAAAAAAGAAAATTTATGGTCTGTTAAAATCTACTTGAAACCCTTTAGCTCCCTGATACTTTGGTCGTCATTTTTAAAATCCTCACTGTTTAGAATAAAATCAAAAACATCTATTAATTTTTCCTTATGTGTATGCACTGAAAACGCAGATCTTGATTGATTGTTGATTCCACCGTGTAGCAGCAAAAGTAGGCATTCGGCTACCGCAAATTTCATTTAGGATGTGACTTCTCTTGGTGGATTTGGAGAAAAAGGCAGAAAATCCTGACAAGTTGGAGAAAAAAATACGACAGTCTTTAATATGCTCCTTTGATTTTAAATGTCTTTCAATGGACCGAGGCAAACTTTTTAAATCAGAATATCCAGTTTTCGACCACGTAGAATATTCAGTTTGGACAGAAAGTAACAGACAAGCCCAGCAAAAAAGCTTTTCTCTTTTAACCGATCCGGTCAACCAATCATATTTGCTGTACCAAGTCAAATTAAACCCGCGATTTTGTTGATTGTCTGCAGATCGCAATGAAATTAAATGGGGCTGAAAAGTCTGCCCAAAGTCTTAATAACATAATATTTGGCATCAAAGCTTAATGAACTAAAATTGTTTAATAGCAGCCAGTCTATTAAATCTTCAGCTTGTTTGATTTCATTTAATTTGTCCATCTTTCATCTTTCAGCAAACAAACATTAGAAATGATATGATGATTAATAAAAGAAGCCATTAAATAAAAATATCTTCCATTGCATCACTCAAATACACATAATAATAAATTATTAAACACGATAAATACCTTAAATTAAGTACCAAACACTAACATCGACAAAATCAAAACTAATCAATAAAACCACCTACCTTGTCAAAATTCGTGGGCAAAAGACACGACAATCACCGAAATCAAAACGACTGAAAACTGCTGAAAATTCAAAACAAAATAAAAATCAGGTTAATCAGATGATCGGAGGCTAGCCGCCCTTGGCGCCTTATTTTGCGAGATGAAAACGGTGTTTGTCGGCGCCAAATCGAGTGCACGGCCCGTTGGATTTTGACCGCTGGAGGAGGCTTGCCTCCCTTGCTACGTATGGCTTTTCTTATTTCGTAATGTATCGCGTTCTCGCACACGTTCTCACGAACTTATAAATATACCTGGACTGCCAATTCAATGAAAAGTAAATGACCACTACTAGGGGGCCGCCATTTTGCGTGATTGTGTCCTTTCGATGTTGGTCACTCTGACAAATTTTTAATTGTGCCAACTGTAGGGAAACAAAACAATTACAGTTTTTGAGAGGTTATGTTTACAAAAATACAAAATAGAACGTTACATATAGGTAAGAATTTAAGATAGTTGCGTTAGATCTGTGATTTTTCTAGTACTTCTTTAAGAATTTCGTTAAAATTTATGAAAGAAAGTAATCCTCACCTAAAATGAGACAAAGTTTCAATCAACTTGGAATAGATGCGTGCACTTTAAAATATTTGTTTTATCATTCTGATAATCTTGAATCTTATAAATCCTAATACCATGAAAATCATGATATTCATTCAAATTTTTGCTTGTATTTACTTAACAAATTCAGTTAAAAACACTTATTTTCTTTCTATTTTTACTATTACGAGTTTTACTTTCCTTCCATGTACAGTGTTTCCACATTAATAGGTACAACCATATATAAGAATCAAAATATAGATGATTTTATGAGGGTTTGTAATTATAAAGGGTTTATATAGAAAAAATATATTATTCTGTCAACAACTCAATATATTAGGTATTCTATTATAAACAACACAGACGGACGATTCACAATAATTCGGTTTTGAGGAACTGAACCAAATACCTTTAAATAAAGATAGTAATACATTATTCACGTATTAAATAAGGAGAAAGATACATCGCCTGTTCCAGACGATATACCCAAGCGTCATTTACAAATCGTCAAAAACTAGGCAATCCGCTATACTCACATGTCAAATGTCAACTTCATTACCGTTATTTAATATATTTTTTGTTGGCAACACTAAAAATTTTCAGAGTGACCAACATCAAAAGGACACAACCACTATAAAAATGGCGGCCACCATGCAGTGGTCATTTTTGGCTATCATGCATTGCATTACCATATGCATTAGCAGTCCAGGTATATTTTTAAGTTCGTGCACGTTCTGTGTCGATGTGGATGAAGCCGGTTAGCTTTCTCTCTTTTCTTACAACTGTTTAAAAAAGGATGCGAGTCGCGGCGAATTAACAGTATGACGTATGGCTGGTTCGCGCTATATTGCTGTATTAGAAGTTATAGAGTCGGTACCTACTTATTATTTGGAAAAAAAAAATTTCTTTTTTTATTTTTGTTAAATATTTTTATTATTTTATTACAATTTGGTGGGGAGGCTAAGCCTCCTTTGCCTCGCCTGACGAGCCGCCTGTCAAAAAGATAAACAACGTCGGTGGTAAATATTAATATTTAAGTGAAACCTTGATTTTCGTGAAAATTTCTTAATTGTTAATAACTAGGCAACGTCGCATTTTAGGGCAAAACAATTTTAGGGTTAAAGAGAGAGTCAAATGAGACTCCCATTTCAGAAAAAAAATATAAGTAATTCCATTTAAAACAACGTTCAAAGTTTACACCACACTTTTCTGGGACACCCTGTATCAACCAAATTAATTTTAAAAAGTGGTCCCTGTAACTCAATTAACATTCCCACTATTAAAGGTTTTTTTCCGTTTCACGGTTTAGCCACAATCGAGCACCGCGATATTAAATGGACCCGCTGTATATGCCAGAGAATAAATTTTAACACTTGTTAACACAAGGATATATTAAAGTGAGATTTATCCAATAAAATATTGCTAGACTATTAAGAACCCGTAAAGATGAGAATCTGCGATCCCTAGCCTGTAATCGAACTCGACCAAATCTCTCTAAAAACTATCGGTCCCTCACCTAAACTCAATAATAACCTTTTTAATGATTGCTCTTTTTATTTCCGGCTATGTTTCACTCCACTCTCTCCACTATTCCAACTCTCCAGCTCTAACTCCAACTCTACAACTCTACACCACTCTTTCCAATATTTATTTCTTAATATCCGATCATGTTGCATATCAGTTCGAACGTCTAATACTTCAGCACTATTAAATTCAAAGTCAGAGTAATGAAGGAAGCTTTGTCACTTCGAAACTAATATAAACAAATACCCTTGTTTAAATCAAAATAATATTCAAAATATCATTGAATAGTTCGAGAGTTTCATTCATATTGATTTTTTTTGATTGCCAAAATTTTCGTAGATTTCGTCGTTAGTAGCATAGCATTTAATTATCACACATTGATTATCAAACGACTACCTATTATGGTAGATTCTGATAATTATCAGACGACTGACAACACTGGTATAAACCTTAAGAAAAAATAAGGTTAATTATATGAATTAAAGGTTTTATTAAAATTGTGTAGTTTAATTTTATAAAATTGTTGCCAAGCTTGTCCTTATCAAAACAGGAAGAACTCCGTAACAAGTTAATTGCTGTCAAAAGATCCTCCTTTAAATTTTTATTTATTTATATTTTTACTTAACTTCCTACAATTAAGCTGAAAAAAACTATTTAAATTATTATATTTTTATCTATCACTTGTTGCCTCTTTAATAATTTCATTGCAGCCAATATAAACCCATAATCAATAGTAAAGAAAATCACTAAAAATTATATATTTTATAAAGCACAAGTTCGTAGGGCTCTATTTTGCACCCCCTCAATATGGTTAATAGAATTTTGATATAGAGGTGACCAGATAACACAGGTATTTTTAAGATCGGTTCTCACAAGTGTAAAGGATAAAGATCTTATAACTGCTACTTGGCAGATCCTTCAAGTAATAGTTATTTTCTCTTAATATGGTAATTAATAAGACTTAATAAGACATTTTCTCTTAATATGGTTATTATATGGTTATTACATTGTGCCGACGAATATCGGATCTTTTCATAATAAGCCTATTTTGACTTGAAGTGTAAGCTTTTCCTGTTTTTTATGAATTTCTGCAAACATCAACGGAAAAATATCTCGTTTTCCAGGTACATGACAGATGGTATGTTGCTTCGAGAATGTTTGATGGACCTCGATCTGAAAGGATATTCAGTCATTATGTTGGACGAAGCGCACGAAAGAACAATCAATACTGACGTCCTGTTCGGTCTCTTAAAACAAGCCGTTACCAAAAGGCCTGAACTGAAACTTATTGTCACTTCCGCCACCTTGGACGCTGTCAAATTTTCTCAGTACTTTTTTGAAGCGCCTATTTTCACCATACCTGGCAGGACCTTCCCGGTAGAAGTACTGTACACCAAAGAAGCGGAGACTGATTATTTAGATGCCAGTTTGATAACTATTATGCAAATACATCTTAGAGAACCGCCTGGAGATGTATTGCTGTTTTTAACTGGTCAGGAAGAAATCGATACTGCTTGTGAAATTTTGTATGAAAGAATGAAATCTCTAGGTAAGTTTTTCGAGAAATATTTAATAACTTAACAATAATGGAATTTATATATTTTAGACCTTAGTTTATACAGAGCATTCACGATGAAAGGAACAAATTCATTTAAAATTCAGGTATTTTTTCTCTTTTATTTTTTGGACACATTGATGAAATGAAAACTTGTAATACATGAAAAATTTTAATGCAGGGTGCCTCAAGTCGAAACTATGGCGTCAACATTAATTTTTTTAAATAGAAGATCCTGTATATTATGACGTTTTATAATTCCATGATATATTCTGAATACTTTTTGTATAGCAAACCTTATGCCTAAAGTTAACGGTTTGTCAAATATGACCTAAAAGATTAACGAAACATATGAAACTAAACCATAAAAACTTATTCTAGATTTATTGAAACTTATGTTTAATTTGTTGTCCATTTGATTCAATTCATCCTTTGCAATGAAAATTTTGGTTAGGTGGAAACTATGACGCCAAAATTAATTTTTTATGTGATTTCTTAGAAAGTAAGTAGACCTTATTATTTTCAAACAGTTTCCAATTTTAGAACCTACTTGATAACAGTTTTTCTTGCATTTATGAGTATAATTGTTCTATTATACTCTAAACTGCATTTTTCTGAGAAAGAACAAGGGCGCTACTTGGATTTTCTACAGTTTGAACTTATCCCTGCCTTAGTTGTTTTATTCCCCGATCAGTAAGAGGCTGACATACGTAGTAAGGAGATATGGTTTCAACCAGACGCGGCACCTCCTCACTTTGCCATCGCCTTTAGACAATTTCTTAATGCAAAGTTTCCTAACAGACGGATTGGACAAAGAGGACCGATTGAGTGGCAACCAAGTTCACCGCATATAACCCGATCAGATTTTTTTCTTATGGGGCTATTTGAAGTCCAAAGTTTTTGTGAATAGACTATCTAATTTTGATGATTTGACAAGAAATTAGACTAATCGATCCGCAAGTCATTGAAAATGTGCAATTGGAAGGTATTTACCGATTTTCTAAAATTCATTGAAGTAAATAGACAACAAATTTAACGTCAGTTGCAATAAATATTGTATACATTTTTATTTTTTCATGTCGTACATTTCATTAGACTTTAGGCATGTGGTACGTTATACAAAAAGTTTTCGGAATATATCGTAGTATTGTAAAATGTCGTGACATACAGAATATTCCATTAAAAAAAAATAATGTTGACGCCATAGTTTCTACTTGAGGCACCCTGTATAGAAAATGACCTAAAAATACAAGGAGAAAAAAACACATGAAATTTTAATGAATTTGTTTCTTTCATCGTGAATGCCCACTTCAATGGTTGCTAACCAAAACCCGTTGATATTTAATCGACTTTTCGACCTCTGTGAGGTCATCCTCAGCACTGAAATAAAATTATTCCATCTTACACATTTACTAAAAAAACAGACAGGCACATATTTGTACGGCAATAGAGAATTTAACACTATAAAATACTTATTGCATATTAAAAGAATATCATCTTTACTTAATATAAAATTTTGAAAATATACAGAGTAAAAATACGGTTATTTTATTGTGACTTAGAAAATTATAGCTCTGGTTAAACCCATTTTTTTTTCACTATCTACAATTCTAATTCAAGTTAAGATCTTTTCCTTTGGATATGCAATAAGTATTTTACAATGTTAAATTATGTTTTTGCATAAATACTCTATCTATGTTTGTTTAAGAGTTTTTATTTCTGGTCTAAGTCCAACAATGTACCGTACATAAATACTATATCAGCATTTTCAGCATTCGAAAAAGCAGCCATTATATCAAAATATTTAACAGAAATATTCCAAAATAAGCGGTATGAAATATTGAAATTGACAACTGTTGATAACTAATCAAATTCTAAAAGGCAAGTTTGTCCGTCGCGGGGTTTGAGTTATTCTCGTATAAACTCGAAGTTAGATACTTCGGAAATTCGTTTTGTACGTTCAACTAAGTCACATTATTTTTTTATCATATTATGTAGAATTTAGTACGTGTTTTATATCATTGAAAAACACAGTCAAATGTGTAATAAAAAATAATTAATCAGATAAAATAATTAACAAAAGTTTTATTATAACTTTTGTGGATCCATCACCAAATTCGGAAAAACGATGATATCTCGAAAACACAATTACTAGTTACCTAGTTCTTTAATTAAAACTTGACGCTTCTCTCTGTAGATTGAGTGTTAATTCTTTTTGTATTCTCCTATTTATTCATAGGCTTAATAAACGTCTAATTTATTAATTATGTTGCAGGACCTGAGGTACCCGAACTTATAATTCTTCCTGTATACTCTGCTTTACCATCAGAAATGCAAACGCGTATTTTCGAACCGGCTCCTCCGGGCAGCAGAAAAGTGGTAATAGCTACCAATATCGCTGAAACTTCATTGACAATCGATGGTATTTTTTATGTGGTGGATCCAGGTTTTGTCAAACAGAAAGTTTACAATTCAAAGACTGGAATGGATTCACTTGTGGTCACACCTATTTCACAAGTAAGTGATTTTTTTTTGATAATTTAGCTCTTACATTTTGTATGTTGCATATATAGATTAGATTTTTGTTGGTTAGCTTGCAAAGCTGCCATTTATAAGTAAGTTGAACTAAAAGGGTATTTTTTTAAATTTAACAATCTAAATAAAATTATATCGTTTGTAATATTATTGGGTTTAGGAATCAATAAAATAAAAGTCCTATTTGCATTTTTAGGCTCGCTAAAATACAATAATAATAAGTAGGACAACAAAAAAAAGTATTTGTATAAGCAAAATTTAATTCGGCACTTAGGAAATCCCATGTAAATTTTAAGGTGGTCAATTATTGGCTTCCCTGTACATTTTACTGAAAAAATGTAAGATAACTTTTTGAAGAGACCAATCTGGCAAACCCTCGTGCAAAGTTTCAAAAAATTTTAATAAGCGAATCTTGAATTATTTCAATTGAATGTAATTGCAAAATTACCAAATTTTCGGTTCAGGTAAAACCAGACACCAGCAAACAATTTGTTATAAGGCTTTGTCAAATCTGACGTACAGCCGAATACAAGAAATGTTTTTTTTTTACGGAATAGGCTTGGTGGGAAAATAAATGAAAACATTTTAGATACTGCTCTAAAAATGCTTCCCGCATAATGCCACTTAATGATGGCTATTTTTTCGTCGATTGAATAATTCATACTTGTTTTCAAATATCGACTATCACTGATTTATTGACAGTTTTCCTCACGTCAGTGACAATATTCATTTTATTGGTGCCCGTTTGATTTTACCTGAACCGAAAATTTGCTAATTTTGCAATTACATTTAATTAAATAATTCAAGATTCGCTTATTAAAATTTTTTGAAACTTTGCACAAGGGTTTGCCAGATTGGTCTCTTCAAAAAGTTATCTTACATTTTTTATATAAAATGTACAGGGAAGCCAATAATTGACCCCCTTAAAATTTACATGGGATTTCCTATGTTCCTCGGCGACGCACCACCCGGTATATGGATATATCACTATGGGACGAAGGCCGGTACGGGTTGCTTTTATACTCAATCCCGGAAAAACTGACTATTCTTAAGCCAAATCTTTCAGACCGATAAGTCTTATGTCTTGTTTTCTGAAAACACTAGAAAAACTGCTCAACAGACACATTAGGGACGGAGCATTGGTTGAAAACCCTCTGCTGCAAGACCAATGTGCTTAAACTCCGGGTAAATCTACAGAGACGGCGCGAGGCTCGTAACTATGGTAAAGAAGATTCTGAAAACCAAAGACGTGTTAATAGCTGGCTTCCTGGAAGTCGAAGGACTTTTGGCAATACACCATTCGAGTCTATTACAATAAATCCGCAATTATACCACTTACCAAAACACGACGATTGAGGACCTTGGGCCACTATTTTGCATAGTAAAAAATTTCCATTCCATTATATTTTCTTGGACTCCAAATTAAGCTGGAACCAACATCTCGACAAAGTTACCAAGCGAGCGGAATCAATTTTATTGATGAGCAAACGCAGGCATGGGCAAACCTGAGGATTACAGCCCAAAATAACACACTGGATCTATACCAGAGTAGTAATGCCCACTATAACTTATGTTGCACTAATGTGGTGGCCAAAGACCCTGCAAGTAGGAGCACGGCTTAAGTTAAGCAAAATACAAAAGCTCGCATGTCTAGGCGTAACAGCAGCCATGAAATCTACACCAACCGCATCTATGGAAGACCTTCTGAACTTCCCACCAGTACACCTAGTGATTCATGGAGAAGCAAAGCTGGGACTGGAGCGAATGGAAAATAACAGTCAAGGTAACTTGACAGAACATCAAAAAATATCAAGAATCTGTGAGTCAATCAAATCAGAAATGATTTCGGATGATCACATAGTTCCAAAGTATTTCTTCCGCACAGCATTCAAAGTTGAATATTCAACAAGGAAAAAATGGAATGATGGTAACCGCAGACCAGACGGAGATCTTATTTGGTACACAGGTGGATTCAATACCGACAAGAGAACGGGAGCTGGAATTTTTGGAGAAAAAGTTAAGCATGAAACGTCCCATCCGCTTCGAAGAAATGTCACAGTTTTTCAGACAGAAATATTTTCGATACTAGAATGTGCTAAGGAAAACATTAGGAGAGTATACACTAATAAGCAGGTCGTAATAATAACAGATAGCCAACCGCCCTAAGAGCATTATCAAACCCTAGGGTTACATCAAAGCTGGTATGGGAATGCGTCATAGAACTGAAAACCTTAGGAGACCGCAACTCAGTTAGGCTTATATGGGTTCCGGGACATACAGGTATTCCAGGAAATGAAAAAGCCGATGAACTTGCAAGAAAAGGCTCTACGGCAGCCAAGAAGCACACTTCGCGGTGAGATCAGGGACTGGGTGAAAAGAAAACATCAAGCTCACTGGACAGATATGAGACAGCTGAAGAGAGAAAACACGTTTATGAACTTTAAAATAGACGAAAAAATGACTAGGAAGTTGAATATTACCCCAAACCTTGTTAGTTTCCTTAATTTTGTAGGTGTGTGTAAATATTAAACTATTTATCGTCGAGGTTCGATGTATTGAGAGCAAACACATTCAGTTGATTAACTACTTATTGAGACAATATACAGCGAGGACGCGCAAGTTGGAACAAATTCATTTAAATTTCAGAGGTGTGTTCGAAAAAAAAACGCTTGGACATGTCGATTTTTATTTTTCGTCGCGATTTTTTTGATGATGAATTCATGTATACAGGGTGAACCAAAAATAAGCAACGACCATCAACTTCAATTTTTTAAATGGAAAAAAAAATTGAGCATATCCAAACATGTTTTTTCGTAGTTTTTTAACAGGTATATTTGATTGTTGACACCTTGTCACCATTTAATCGCGTGAAAACACTAAGGAATTGTGGGCACGTCAATTGTGGGTCCCTATTTTATTGAGGGCACACTTACCTCTGAAAAATATTTAGAGTTTCTTCAAAATCAGATAGTACCTAGTTTAATTGCACTTTATCCTAAATGGTAAAAACCCATTTATACTGGCAGATTCGATATGGTTCCAACAGGATGGCGCCCCCCCCTACACTAATCGCGAACAGTACAAGATTACCTTACCAACATTTTTCCAAATAGATGGATTGGAAGGGGGGGGTTTTATTGAATGGCCAGCAAGGTCGCCAGATTTAACCCCATTGGATTTTTATCTATGGGGTTATCTAAAATCCAATGTCTATTTTGACAAATCTGAAAGTTTAGATGAATTAAAAAATAGGTTCACCTCAATACAACAAATTTGGCTTCAAACAATAAGTCAAGTATTACAAGAATTTGAATATCGACTTGGTTACTGTCAGGAAGTTAATGGTCAACAATTTGAACATTTATTTTAATTTTTTTTATTTTGTTTTTTTTATAAACTGTTCCAAAAATTCCTGGTTATTTATAAAAAATTAAATCGCAAATTTCTTAATCAATATTGAGACTAGTATAGGATTCATTTGAGACTAGCTATAGGACATGGTATATAAAATATACTTAAAATTTTATAAACTTGTAGAATTAAAGAATAAAATAAAAAATGGGTGTTTCTATTTAAAAAAATTGAAAAAAGTTAATAGTCGTAGCTCATTTTTGGTCCACCCTGTATATATGAATTCATCATCAAAAAAATCGCAACAAAAAATAAAAATTAACGTGTCCGAGCGTTTTTTTCGCACCACATACCCCTTAAATGAATTTGTTCCAACGTCCTCACTGTGCAGTTACCGAACGTAAAGAAATAAAAAATTAGACGACAAAAATTACGTTTTCTTTTTGTTTTTTAACTTAAATATTGTACGTTAAAAACTGTTTAAAAACAGATGTTTTTCTTCGTTCGGATTGTTTAAAACTGTTTTATTAAGCTTGAGATTTTAAAATCCGTTGTAAAATCTACAAGAGATTAAAAAATAGATTTAAAAAAAAAAATTACCACACTGTACTTCAAAATCTAAGACGTTTAGAACATATGTTTCTATAAACTTTTTTGCTTGGTTTTATCCAAGCAACATGTTCCTGAATTCGCCGCAATATAAAAAAAATACAGCATTAAAACGATATTGGCAACGCCGCGAATATCAGCTGTTTTTTGTTTGTGAAAGATTAGCGAATCTTCCGGAATTTAATAAGGTGTTTTCCATCTAGCATTGGATTGGAATTGGAATATTTCGAGAAATATAAGTGTTTTAAAGAAGTTTTAGAGAAAACTGTTGCAAGAATTGGTTTAAATCCTTCTGGAACAACGCCTTCAATCCTACTTGAAACACCTGCAAGGGCTTGTTTCTTAATATGTCTTAAAAATTTTCATATTATCAGTAAATGCCAGGACAGAGCTAAGGCTTAAGTCATTACCAATATCATTATCAAAAAGGACTAGGAAAAGCTTGTTTGTCCACTTTTTTATTAAAATAACTTACTTTTACAGAAATTATCTAAATTTTGACCTGGACATGAATGTTATATTGAAAGTCATATATGATAGATAAAATTATATGTTAATATTTTATTAAATTAAGCTTCGGTGTTGCTCATAAAAGATTTAATTTTTAAGAAAAATATCAATATATTATAACGTACCCATAAGTAAAACACATTTTTACATTAAGTCAAATAGCTCAATTGTGAATAATGTGACTTAAATTTAAAAGATTTTAATTACAATTCAATTGGAATTATGGAACATAAGTACATTTTTAAAATAATATTATGTATGTATATACTATGTACACTGTGTCCCATTTTGGATGAGATTGCAGGGTAAGTCAGTGGCGTATTTAAAAATCTTTTTTTAGATCACCGTTTTTAAGATTGGTCACAAACTTGTTATTTTTTAAATGGAACACCCTGTATATATTAACGTCAAGTTTTTGCATTTTTTTTTTCTGAATACATTGATGTATCACAACCTATTCTTTAATAAATTTATACCTTCAAAAATCAGAAAAAAAACCATATTTATGTTTGTTTTTTTAATAGTAGACCATGAATTCTTAAAGTTATATCCTAAAAAATGACAGATACCCTGCAATCTCATCCAAAATGGGACACAGTGTACATAATATTGACATGTAGTCATATTGTATTTGCAAAAGAAAATACATAAAATGTAGAAATTAAAAATTAATTAAAGTGCTTTGCATAAACATAGCAAAACATATCTTCAGGTTATAATGATGTTATGTTTTCAGAGACTTAAAAACTGTGTGCACTCATTAATAACATAGGTTCACCAAGAAAGTTAAAAAATGATTTGTCATGTTAACCTTGCTAACAAATATATTTATATGTTAAGGACCGCAATGGGAACATTTAAAAACTTCTGATGGGACATTAATTGCCTAAGTTATTAATTATTTAAATTACAAATATTTTTACAGAAATTTATGTGTGTGATTCAATTAATTTTGTTTTAGTAAATCTAATTCTATAAATTTTGTATGTTAGTACTTAAATTAATTTTACGTCGCATGGCTTTTATTTTTAACAAGAACACAAAGCTTTTAATACCTTAGATGGTCTTTAAAGTATTTTTGGTAATAAATTGTTGTTCCTAATTTGTATAAACATTAGGCCAATACTTTACAAATACTACGAAAACATTATAATACATAATTTTAAAAAAAAACCTCATAACATTTTATTTGATAATTTATTTTCTTATTACTTAGGCTCAAGCAAAACAAAGAGCTGGTAGAGCAGGTCGTACCGGTCCAGGAAAATGCTATAGGTTATATACAGAAAGGGCGTATCGCGATGAAATGTTACCCACACCTGTACCCGAAATTCAGAGAACAAATCTCGCTACAACTGTCCTTCAATTGAAAACTATGGGTATTAATGACTTGCTCCACTTCGATTTCATGGATGCCCCACCGGTAGAATCGCTTATCATGGCGCTGGAGCAGCTTCATTCCCTTTCGGCCCTTGACGATGAGGGTTTATTGACCCGACTCGGTAGAAGGGTAAGTAAATAGTTTCATTTAAAAAAAATCATATAATCCTTAGCAAAATGAAACCTGTGAACCTAAACTGAATATTTTAAAAAGCTATGTTTGTTAACATCCAGAATCTCTCCGGAAAAATGTATATTTAATAACTTCTGTATATATAAAACATGATTTGTCGCGATGTAAAGTTTATTTTTTATAAATCGAAATGAATTTTTCAAATTCATTCGATAAGGTCTTTTATAGTACCACCCTTATATCTATTTACGTATTTAAATATTTATAAATAGAACTTTAACTAAATAAACATAAATAATATAAAACCCCGCAGTTTCCTTCATCTCGGCATGATTTTCTTATATTAGGCATAATTTAAATGAATATGCACTCTTTATTATACAGTGCTTTTCTTTAATGTCCCCTCCCCTCTTAATTTTTTGAACGGATCAATTCAAAATATTGAAACTTGGGGTAATGTAATTGATAAATGAACACTATGTTTTAAAGTAAAATTGACAGATAAAAATTTCAAGATGGCTGCTGGGCGCCATCTTGGAAAAAAGAATTAAATGGAAAGGGTGGTCTTGTGGCACATCATTTTGAAGCTCCTGACGAGTATTTTATAACCCTAGAATATAAATTCAATATCTTTACACACTTCAAAATGGTGGTACATTTAATAATTACCTGAATACCAAAACACTGAAATGCATATCTCTACAAATAATTGTTATTCTCTGCCGTGTCCACAGCGACAGCAATAATTTCGATAAAACTTTGTTTTTTTTTTTTTTTGTTAGTGACAAAAATATCAGTACGAAAACAAATATCATTGTACAGTTAAAATACACTCATTTAGTTTTCGGTTTTAGTAGTAGTAGTTTAAAATGATCAATTCTCGTCCATTGGAAGAAAAAATCGAAGCGATTTTTATTTACGCGACGCGTAACTTTCCCGAAACCAAAAGAATTTTCAACGATCGTTTCCCGAATCGTCCTATTTGTAGAAAATATTTACGGAAACTCGTATCTAAATTTACAACTACTGGTAGTGTAAATCTCGGAAGAAAACTAAGTTCAAATAATTGGTGAGATGATCCCCAACAATCAACTGCTGCCAAAATTGTGATTTATGAAGTTGAGTACAAAGTATCTGCTTTCTTTAGGGAAGTTCTAATTTATTATTCAGATGCAAAGACTTGAGTAATCAGCCACTTAAAGGGATTGAACCCAAATTTCATGGTTTAACATGAAAATATAACCTATACGTTGAGAATGTTAACAAAATGTGAAATGTGTTGTTACAGATGCTAAAGTTTAATAAACTACCATCAGCCATTAATCACCCTGCATTCTTCTACAAAATAAGGCTTTACCATATTTTCTTAATTATCATTACACATTTTTCTCAATTTTCCTTTACTTCATCAAAATTCCGATAATCTGTTGATTATCAAATTTTAATTTTTCAGATGGCAGAGTTTCCACTTGAACCAAACCTCTCCAAGATGTTAATTATGTCTGTGGCGCTGCAATGCTCGGACGAAATCTTGACCATAGTGAGCATGCTCTCGGTACAAAACGTCTTTTACAGACCAAAAGACAAGCAAGCGTTAGCCGACCAGAAAAAGGCGAAATTCAATCAACCGGAAGGTGATCATATCACTTTACTAGCCGTCTACAACAGTTGGAAAAATAACAAATTTTCCAATGCCTGGTGTTATGAGAATTTCGTCCAGATAAGGACTTTAAAAAGAGCACAGGATGTAAGGAAACAATTGTTAGGGATTATGGACAGGCACAAATTGGATGTGGTGTCTGCTGACAAGAATACTGTCAGAGTGCAGAAAGCAATCTGTTCCGGTTTCTTTAGAAATGCTGCCAAAAAGGATCCCCAGGAAGGTTATAGGACTTTGGTGGACAGCCAAGTCGTTTATATTCATCCATCTAGCGCTTTGTTCAATCGACAGCCAGAATGGTATGTAGTTTTTTTGTCTATATTTAGGATAAGTTCCGTAACTTAACCGGTTCCTCCGGTTGTGCCGGTAACCGTTTTATAACTATACAATTTCTGAAATTTGGTTCAGTTATGAAACGCGGTTCCTGAAAAATTGGTTGCAAATGTCAACCGAAACGACCGATCATTTTCTTCAGTATCTTCGGTTAGTCCTACGGATGTCGTGGATTAAACGTACTTATATTCTGAGTTTGATCTACGACATCCGGGAATCCGGGAAATTTGATCATTTGATTGTTTCTTTCAATTCATTGCATTCAATACACTTGACAACAATTCAAATCCATATTGATCTTAATATAATGGAGCTATGTATTTATATATTTTTTTGAAAAAGTACAAACCATCAATTTTGAAAAAACACTTACGCACAGAACCCATTTATTCATCATCGCAACTACTAGAGCTTTCATCACTGCTTAGGAGCAGGAGCTCAAATATACCAATAACATTTGCATTTACATTCATTATTGGTATTATAAATAATAATAGGTACCTATAACACAGAAAATGGAATTTATAACCTAATATCAACCAACGAAAACAAGACCAAGGACCAACAAGAAACCAGGGCGTGCCATTTCAAACCGATATTTTCAGGAATCGTAAAAATACCGCTTCTAACCGACGATAGGTTAGGTTACGAAACTTACTCTTAATTTTTATGTTTTTCAAAGTGTCAGTGTGGTGTCCATTCAAAATGAATCATTTTTAATATTTAGAAAAATCCTCTATGAAAAATTTAACACGTAAACTTGGCTGTTATGTGGCAATGTAGTAATCTTTCCAATTATAGTTCATAAATACATGTAGGTACCTGCACTTTTTTGTTTGGTTTTAAATGTATTTTTATTAAATTGATTTACTACAATTACTTTTAAATTTAATTTGCATAAATAGGGTCAATTGGGGTAAATGTAAACTGGGATAATTGTAGACACATCTAAAATAAGAAACATAACAACATTTAGATTTCAAATTTGGCGCGAAGCTCACTATTCGAGTCATGTCGACGTCGGGCGAACTCGGTTTCCCTCGAAATTTTACTCCTGTTTGTGCTCTTCTTGCATTAGTTGGCTGATGCAATTTGATGTGTTTGGTGGTTTTATGTTGAATTTCGGCCCTGAAGTTTTCGAATGCAAATCATCGAGGTAAGTTAGATATTTCATTTGGACATTGTTTGTTATACTATTGTGTCTATTTTATGCCTAAATGTCTGTCGACAAATTTTATAATCACTAAAATAATTCAGTGTTTACATTTCCCCCTAATAAATTTGTTCTTGGGGGAAATGTATACACACTTTTGGGGTAATTGTAAACATAATAAAATTAGTGTCTCGCCGATAATTTATGTAAAATGAGTAATTTCTTTGTCTTGTTGCAGTGTAAAGTTGTCTCGTACTTATGTAAGGAAAAAAGAAGCACCTTCTTATACAACTGAAGATGTTGCGAATGCCGTTGCAGATGTCCAAAATAAAAATAAAACGTATCGTCAAGCAGAAACGTTCTATGGTGTTCCCAGATCAGTTATTTACCAAAGGATAGGAGGAAGAAAGACTCCATTAAATGTGACAAAGGGTGGACGTTTTATCATCAGATGTCGAAAATGAAATAGTGAAATGTTTATTGGCACATACTGCGATGGGTCTACCATGTGACTAAGCAGAACTTAGACAACTGGTTGGAGAGTATGTTAATGCAAAAGGTTTAAGAACATTATTTAAAAATGTAAAGAGTACCGGGAGAAGACTGGTACTACTCATTCATGAGAAGACATCCTGAACTGTCTCTTAAGAAACCGGAACATTTACAAAAACTGCGGAAGGATGCTAGAAAATCTGAGATCGCCTACCATTTTTTTGATGACCTGAAAAGAATCATTGATGAAAATAATTTAGATGATAAAGGAAGCTTTATTTTTAATGCTGACAAGTCAGGTTTTAATAATGATCCCTATCATATTAGGGCAATTGGAGAGAAAGTAAAGGCCCTGTGATCCAGGAACTCTATATATGCGGCCTCCACTAATGGATGGATGGAGGAGCCGCAATTTTTCCAGTGGTTTACGACAGGGGTTACCTCACATTAAAGATTTAAGAACTTCCCAAAACCTTCTAGATCAAGCAGCTCTACTGTTGTATGATGGTCACAGCAGTCATATGAGCGTCAGAATTATTGAAGAGGCAATGCACAACAATATGATTTTGATAAAGTTTCGAAGCCATCTTACGGATAAGCTTCAGCCTTTGGACAAGTGTGTCTTCGGATCCTTAAAGGTGAACTGGAATAAACAATTGGTGAAGTTTGGTAAGGACGAATGGGACGAGGGTGTGGACGGCTAACTAAGGAAAAATTTACCGAATTACTTGGCATTAATTGGCAAGAGTCTATGGTTTCTAGCAATATTATATATGGATTTAAAAATACTGGCGTATACCCAGTTGATCGAAACAAATTCCTACAAAATGAATTTACACCAGAAGACTTGGCCAAATACGAAGCTGCCCTCAAAGCTCCGAAATCTGTAACATCCGATGCTATTATTATCCAACTAGTATCCTCTAAATCAACTGTTGTTGCAATTTCTGAACCAAACCCACTTCTACCCACGATCGACGATCAAATGCCTTCAACTTCATCATGTTGTAGTCAACATCATTCAGTGTCATCAGCTGAAAGCCGACAGCAGCCTTCTACATCGTCAACTGACTACCAAAAATTATTAGTGGCATCTACCCATAGTCCACAACCATCGACGTTATCGTCTATCAGTAAATCGACAGAAATTACCAACATTTTCTTGCCACTCAGCCGCCGTGAAGATATTGTTGAAGAGAAAAAACAAGTCATACCGAGATTAAAGCAACAAAGATATGGAGAGGTATTAACAACCAACCAAGTCTTGGAAAGACTAAGAGAAGCAGAAGAGAAGAAGAAAAATAAAGGAAAAAAAAGGCTAATCCGAAAACGGACAACAAAAAGTTAGAGCCGAAATTGAAAAAAATGAAAAGTGAACCAGTTGCAGAGTCGGAAAGTTCTGATGGAGAAATAAGTCTAGGTGATACTGATGATGAAATAGATTGGGCAGAACCGGAAAAACAAGATATAGAGCTTAAAACAGTCGAGAGTTCAGACTTGTCCACAGGGAAATTTATTCTTGTGCAGTTCAAAGGTGGAAAGAGAAAGACTACTCTTTTTAAATATGTGTCTTTAATTGAAGCTGTGGATGAAAAATTAACGGATATCAAAGTGACTGGTCTTAAATCCTGGGATGCATCAAAAATGCTTTTCAACATTGTTGAAACTGATTGTCAGTTATATAACCTTGAATCAAATCATTGGTGTGCTTCCCGATCCTGGCATTCAAATGAAGGGAGAGAGAATACTATACAACTTTCCAGCAATAGTTCCTGTTTATGAGCAAAACTAATTTTTTATACCTATAATATTATTATAATTACATACTAAGAATAAATTTCTTTTATTAGCGTTTTCAAAAATAGTTTAGTTTTAGTTAAAATAAACAGAACTGTTGGAAAATATTTACTTTTATCTCGATTTTTCATTTATATTGCAAGCAAAACCTTTAAGGTCACATTATTTTGAGGTAAATGTAAACACGACTTATATCAAAAAATATTTTGCTACACAGCGACTTTATATAGTTCGTTTATATTTGCCCCAGGTTTTTTCTGGTAGAGTAAATGTATCAAGAGATGCTTGTTTACAATTGCCCCTAAAAAGTAGGGGCAAATGTAAACGGACAAGCATGTTGAATATATTTTTTTTTATCTTAACGTGACTTGTAATTACAGAAAACCACTAGTAATTATCAAAGAAGATACTATGAGCTATGTGACTGCTAATTTACATATATAACATAATGCGTGATGTCCCCAAAAATCGTTTAGCAAGTCAAAACATTAAATATCGTCCACAATTACCCCAATTGACCCTAATTTATTTTTATAAGAAAAGTTACAAAAAGGTTCATCCTGATATGATTATGGTTCAACCACCCTAAGTTTTTTTTTAATTTTCCATAGAAAAATTAAAAAAAAAAACTTAATACTAAAGAATTTGAAAATGTTACGGGGGATAACCAAGATAAAACTATTGCTGTTGCTTGACTGATGCTTATACAAATTGGAAAATAACTTTTAAAATAGTTGTTTTTTAATTATTCAAAAATTTGAATTAGCAAATAAGATTTTATTTAATTACGAAAATATAATTTTTTCCAGGGTCATTTATCATGAGCTTGTCTGCACCACAAAAGAATACATGCGTGAAGTAACGACAATAGATCCAAAGTGGCTAGTGGAATTCGCACCTGCTTTCTTTAAATTCTCAGATCCAACGAAATTAAGCAAATTTAAGAAGAACCAACGATTGGAACCTCTTTATAATAAATATGAGGAACCAAATGCTTGGAGAATATCTAGAGTTAGACGAAGAAGAAATTAAGACATTTGAGTTAGGAATAAAATGTACATATACATATATATAGATATATATGTAATTGTGTATATAGAAATAGCTGCATGGTACATTACCAGTAATTTACGTTAACATTGGTAATATTGACATAAAAAATATAAACACCTTTTTATTAAGATATTATATTAAGTGTAGTTATAATAAAAATAGTCATCTGTTTGTTTATTTTCTTAAGAAAATATGACCAGTTTTATTGAAGTGAAATCATAATAATGCCTGTTGTAGGAAAACTTTTTTAGAAGTTTTTCCACATAAGTCGTATTTTCACCATTACAGATTCTCATTACATCCACTTTTGTAATGGTAAAAAATAAAAACAAAGTGCTGATTGTGCTAGTTATGAATTTGTAACATATATGCAGGAAACTCCTCCGTGAACATCGATGCAAGTATCCATTTGGCATTTGATTTTTTTTAATCCATGAAGCCTATCTTTTCCGTGAGTTATAAAGAGAACTTAAAATATGTAGGGGGAGCGTTGGGCAATTTAAATCAAGACAAAATTAAAATATACTCGAAATGACAAAAGATGTGGCTATAATACTCTAATACATTTTAAGTGAAAATGCACATTATGATTTTAAAATATGAAAGAAGTACAGTGCACACAATTATCCGAGTGATGCGCTTAGGATAATTGTGCGCATTGAAAAGGAAAACCAATAACACAATTTATTGAAAGTAAGATACTCATTTATTAATTAAAGCAAAAATACAATAAATTAAACAAAAGTCTAACAACGATAAATAATATATTATACAGGGTGTTATTTAAGTACGTTGCCAAACTCCAGGAGATGAAAAATTCACATAAACATAGGTCCAGAAATGCTTCATTTTCAAGATACAGGGTGTCAAGCTTTTTTTAAAAATCGGTTTTTCCTAAATATCTTAACAAGCTTTCAATGGATTGTTTTCAAATTTAACAGTGATATTAAGGGCAGTAAGAGGCTAATTTAGCCCCAATTAGATTAAAATTATTATGTCCAGTGGCGTCCCGAAAGACTTTTTTTTTAAACGTTTTTATTTGTTTCGAATTAAGCAGCTAAAAATACAACTTTTTTGTCTCCTGAGTTTCTTACAGATTTCTCTTCGTTTGGAGATAAAAAATTAAAAGCACTTTATTGGATGTCCCCGGGAAAATAACATAATAATATATTAGAACCACCAAACTAATTAAGCAACGAAAATTAGACGAAAGTCGTCGCTTGGATGTTTTCGCACAGATTAAAACTAAGTTCGATAAGACAAATTGACATAAAATAATCGCATAACGTAATAATTTATAACAGCACTGTTTTAAAAGTAACAAAAAATAAGAGTTCCATGGAAGGAAAAACAATTACTATTCAAACAAATCTGACTTTGATATAACTTACTTAAAACAGTGCGTACTTAACGATTGCAATTATTTGAAGTGTTTCAAAGAGTATTAAACTAATAAAATTACTAATAAATTAATAATAAAGTATTGCTAACTTTAGAACGTGGTCTTTGAATGCTATTTTTTGTTCAAATGAAAAAACACAGTAGTTTAAAATATGTGTTTTCAAAATTAATTCAGATGTGTTTAATCTCAATATTTTTCCAAATCTTCATTTAATTATTTTAAAACCTTTCTTCCCTAGACCACTTTTTAAAATAAATAGTAAACTATAAAATTTATTTAAAAAGCCGTTTAAGTTAGTGTTACTACTTAAATAAAAATATTTTTTTTACTTCATAAAATTAAGACAATCTAAACAGAACTTTTGTTTAGATTTTCACGTCAAATCTAAAACTATATTCGATTGGTTATGTACCCAGAAACTCACGATTTATATGGAAAAAACAAATTATATAGCTTTTTCCTTATGTATTAAGAGCAGACCACTTTTTACTAGTATCATTGTCAACACTACAAGAAACGAAGCAAAACGACCAATACTTAAAATGGAATGATCATATGTATTATCTTTGTGGTAAAGTCCGAAATCTAATACAAAAATTTTACGTTCTTCGAGAAATACTGGGCAGTAAATTGTATTTGCTTGTGTATAAATCTTAGTGGAACCTCTCATCTCTTATTGCATGATAGTATGAGGTGGTACTTACAAATCTAATCTTCAACCGTTAGAAGTTGTCCAAAATTACATTCTTAGAGTAATTTATAAGAAAAATAGACTTTACTCATCTGAATATTACTTAACTATTACGCAATTTACTATACAACTCCATTATTAGCGATATAAATCATCTTTATATAGAAAAAGTATCTTCTTTTGTACATGGTACTGATATGTCAAATAAACAAATCACGCATTCCCAAGGTACCAGGAGTAATATGCATAACAATCTTTTTTGCCACAGAATCATAAGCAAATTAACCTTCATTTTATAGATTATTTAGGAGCAAAATTTTATAACTTAATCCCCTTTGATATTAAAAATATAACAGATCAGATAGTCTTCAATCGGAAGGTCAATAATTATATTCCTGACTAAATTTTAATAGTTTTAGGCTATTATTAGGGTATTTTTATTACTCAAAAAGTTATAGTTTCTATATTGTTTCTCTTTTCTACCTTATATTGAATTCTTTATATTTTGTCCTTTTATTATTATTGTTAGTATCAAATGGCTTTGAGAGTAGATTGCTGTTATATATACAGTGCTTTTCTTTAATGTCCCCTCCCCCTCTTTATTTTTGAACGGATCAATTCAAAATATTGAAACTTGAGGTAATGCAATTGATGAATGAATACTATGTTTTAAAGCAAAAATTGACAGATGAAAATTTCAAGATTGCTGCTGGGCGCCATCTTGGAAAAAAAATTAAATAGAAAGGATGGTCTTGAGGCGCATCATTTTGAAACTCCTGACGAGTACTTTATAGCCCTAAAATATAATTGCAATATCTTTACCTACTACAAAATGGTGGTACATGTAATAATTACCTGAATACATTAACATTTAACTTGATATATCGAATAAATACATTGAATTCAACTGAGAAGATGCTGGAAATGGTTGCCTTGAACTTCTTGACACAAGAACAATCGGTCCAAGGTTTTACAACGAACGTTTTCAAATACACTAGCATCGTTATTTCTACAAATATTCGGTATTGTCTGTCGTAAATCAAATACTGAAGCAGGTTCAGTTTTGTACACCTTTTGCTTCAAATAGCCCCATAAAAAAAGTTAGAGGTGTCAAATCTGGCAAGCGAGCTGGCCATTCCACAGGTCCTCGACGGCTGAAGTTCCAAAACTGATAACTTTCATTTTTATTAGTCTAAGCAGTGGCCAATCATTGAAGAATATTTTAAGCATGCTCAAATCGCCTAATGCCACTGTGAGATAGACTTATGCATGATGACATGGTGCTCTAATATATCTCTCTCTGTTTTGGCTGCACTTTTTTCGCGATGTTTACGGTATAGAGGTTATATGTATATATTTGAATATAACAATTGGAAGTTGCTGTCTGACTGAGTTACTGTCTTTGTTACATTCCCCATAGAAAATTAAATAATCTTCGTGTGTACATTTTTTAACATCTCTGTTTTGTTGCTGCTCCGCTGCTGGATCACCAAATTGTATTGTGTCTCTGCTGCTAGGAACAGCAAGGGTTATTTGTGGATTGTATTTTTAATTAGGTGAATTAAACAAACAAGTCCATCGTGAACCACTTCTTTATTTAAGAAATGCACTTAATATGTAAAGAAGGTGGAGGGCTTATTTGCCGGCGTTAGAGTTGACAACAACGTGCCAAACTCACCTTTCCTCTCCGCCATGAGCTTCTGACTTCGACGCTGTCAAAACGTACCGTATTCGTTTTGTATTCACAGAGGTAATTGCGCGGCGTTGCTACCGTTAGCATAATAAATATGGATTTGAGGACTTTAATTAAAGTAAACCTTAACAATCTCTCTGGTTTCTGTTAAAAAAAATACTATGTATCTTTTAAGGTGACTTTTACCACCCCATATTTTTTATTTATTAAAATATTAATATAATTCACTAAAGAATAATTCCCTTTTCCAGAAATTCAACGCCAATCCGTATTAAAAGCTTTTGTTTCAAAGAGATTCATGGTTTTAGGTAAACGTCGCTTTTTACATATAATCTAAAATAACTCGAATACAATTAGAGTTAGCCTAAACCAAAATATATGAAAATATTTGTAAACGATAGATTTTTACCTTGAACCAACGTTTTCAAGTTTCTTCAAAAATTAAATTTATCTAATGTCACTTTCCAAGAAATAGATTGCCGCAGTTCATTGTAAAAAACCCTGTATTTACAATTCAGATTAATCAGCATTTCATATTTTTTGATTCTATTGATATTTTCAGGACACTTTTTATTTAATTTGCCACAAATGGATTAATTGAGAGTGAAAATTAATTTTTCGTGTAGTAATTAATTCAATTAAATATTTTTTTTCAAAGTTAATATTTAATGCCATTCATCGTTTCATTATATTCTTTTATAAGAGTAATGTAATATGGCATAACAGAACTAAGGTTTTAAATAATAAATTCTGCAATATACCTTATAGAACCGCATTTTATTCGTCAAATAAACTCCTTATATTAGACCTATTAAGTTTTGTATCAGAATTTTTAGGCCTCCAAGATTCTTTACTTCGAGGGGGCTGATTGTAAGAAAATCCATTATTGTCCTTTCTTGGAGGCTTGAAACTGACTTGAGTCTCAGACTCCACAAGTTTCCTTCTAGGTACGTGCCTAAAAGCATAATTCCAGTCTCCAGTAGCTTTAAGATCTAGAAGAATTGCCGCACACTGATTTATCGTTAGGCTTTTGCCTGATCCGGAGCCCCACGATAAATATCTGTCTAGGGGAAACTTTAGCATTTTCAAGCCTTCACGTTTCGCTTTCGCCAACGAAATAGGTTCGTGATTGGTCTGTAAACAATATATTATTCCTACAAATTTTATATTAAATTTAAACAAAAATTGGATGTTTACCTTATCAACAATGGCTCCTATGATGTAGATAGCATCAAGATCAAATTCGGTCATTTCTTCTCTACAGTGAGGTGTTAAATACACCAATTTTTCTTTCGGGAATAGATCTAAGTAACTTTGTTGATAGATGTTTAAAGGAAAATCCTTCTCATAGATTGGTGGTATGTACTTGTGTAATGCTACTTCAATTTCACTTTCTTTTTTTAGATTAGTATAATGGAGGTCAAATGGTTCTGAAAAAAAGGGATATGCAAATTTTCAGAAGAATTGATGCATAATTGTAGTTACGGTTCCAAATAATCGATTTTTTTTCAAGCAATTTGTGCGGGCTGTACCACTAAGGGAGTGCATTTTAGGACACATGTTTATAGGAAAAAAAGTCTCATCATATTTTGCACCGAATTTTGTAACACGTGTAACACTGTATATACAGTTTTATACCATTCCAGTTTTTAAAGAATGAATGTTTAATAAAATAATTATTAAGTCAAAGATGATTTGCTATGTAACTTAGATCTAGATTTATCAAAATTAATTACCTCCTTTTTCACTGTATTAATACTAAATTTTTACAAACTGAATTTTCTATAATGTCTATTCACTAGACCAGAGAATAATTTCTTGGAGAATTTCGCTTTTTTAATTTTTTACATGATGTTTGAAAGCCTCATAAAAATCAAATTCGCAAACAGTTCTTATAAGCAATAGGTATTACCTAGGGAAGAAAGTTGTAAACAGTGAAATTTATTGGACAAGTCTGGGATAGAAGTATCCAATATATTAACCAAAAGCTCATTAATTTGAAACAGTTTTCTAAAGGTCAAACTCGCTAATGGCGAATATAAGGGCTGATAAAGAGGAAGACTTTACTAAGATCAAAAAACTACTCGATGAAATTAATTACAAGATTACATTCCCTTACAAGAATACCACTTAGTGGGGCAGCGGAACGTCCTTGGAGCGCCAAGTGAATGTTCATGAGCTGTGCCCAGGGACATTGCTGTGAGTGGGGCTCTAGGGGACAACTTGGACGCTGAAAATTGTGTCCTAGACGAGTTTGCCATGGGCAGAACAGAGGAGGATACTGATGTATAGTAAATACATTTATCATTTAGAGGTATCCCCTTGTACTCAAAACTCTCTCACAACCTCAGGGTTTGCCATAATAATGCCCACTTAAGATCCAAGCTTGCCTCACCGGTATATGGCTTGAATTCTGCATTAAAACAATATTATTTGATCTTCTGCCTTAATGAGTTACTTCTGAATGATTTTCTAGGTGGAGAAGCCTCGTGGCGTGAATTCTTGAACCTTCCCAACATTCTCAAGGAGTTCAACCTGCGCCTCAAATGGTACTCAATCGATACCGGAGGGTTCTTGTCATAGCACGCGATGTTGAATGTCGCGTTTCCCGTGGCTGCTGACGCTCACGTCTTAAAGCAGGCCGATGTCCTGGTGAGTCTCTTATTAAGCAAACACAAGGGTAAGCAAAACGTACAGCATGAAAATTCGTGATAAACTTCATATAATGGTAAGTTTTGCTCTTTGGATGCTATACAGGTATGGCTTAGCAACGACATACGATTTAGATTTACAACGGTCATAGGATTTATATATAGTTGCGCCCCTCCACATAACTATTGGGCACGAACGACTCTGATTGGTGCGACAAAAACAGGTTTCACCGGCAAGGCTTAATTCTGTCTTTGTCGAGTCGGGATCATTTTACTTTCGACCGCTGACTGTGCGTAAGTTAGGTACTGGTTAATTTTGTTGCGTGTCAATAAACAAAACATGTCTACTTATACCTTTGAGCAAGAAATACAAATCAATAGATGGTATTACTCGCGTAATTCAGCCGCGGATATTTTGTTGGTAGATTTGCATTTTAATAACCAGACGAACCCGTGCCGGTGCGTTCTACGATCACGGCAATCATTGCAAAATTTGATAGAGATGGATGTGTGCAAGATTGTAGTAAAGGCTGAGGTTAATTTTGCTTGTAACAGTACCCAAAAGGCAATTTGGGGGTAGCCTTTTGGGTGTATTACAGTATACAAAGTATATATACAAAATACAAAAATAGTATACAAAAAGGGTATTTTTTGGCAATCTAAATGCCAAAAAATACCTTAACCTGGGGAAAAAATAAAACTCGAGGTCTTGGTCTTAAAACATCTTTTATATATGTCACGAAGGTTACTTGTTTCGCTAATAAAGCATCATCAGACCTTATAAACTAGATGAACTACTTAGTACATAAGTATTACCTACCCTGACCTACTACCTGATCTATGTACTAAGCAGGTCATCTAGTTTATAAGGTCTGATGATGCTTTATTAGCGAAACATGTAACCTTCGTGACATATATAAAGGATGTTTTGAGACCAAGACTTAGATTTTTTGTTCTTTACTTACGTAGGTCTCTTTGAGATAATGGACGAGTTCTTTCAATACCTTAACCTTCTGAGGGACGAAATTATTCCTACACTTCGCAGGCTAAATATTAATCTCAATAGAATTTGGTATCAACAGGATGGTTACCCAGCCCATAATGCAAGAACGGTTTGCGACTTTTTGCAAGAAACTTTTCCAGATAGTCATTAGCACGCGAGAGTTTATTCGATGGCCTCCTAGATCTCCCGATTTATCCCTTAATGATTTTCTTCCTTTGGGAATACCTAAGAAACCATCTAAACATGAACGTGCTAATATGTTCATGTTTCATGCCACAAACAATATCTCAGTCGAAATGTTAGAAAACTCTAAAACAGAGGATATTGTTTGGCTCAATTATCTTTTTGAGTACCTTTTAAAATAGAAAACTGATTTTTTTAGTTGATCTTTTTAGTACTGTAGTTACAAATTTTTGAATTTCTGAACAATTTTAATGTAATCCTAAATAACCCTTCCCGACACTGTCATCTTCGAGAATACCGCAGAAAATTAAAACTAAAACAGAGAAGTTAATGAAGATTCTACGGAAAAAAGAAAGAGACCTCAGAATATTAGTAACTGCATACGAAAACGTTGCTGAAAATCGCGCCATACCATGGTTCCAATCACTCTGGTTCGACTAAAGTTGGAATAATCAGGTCTCTGTACAACCGAGCTGTAACCATCTGCAATAACGACGCAGACTTTAAGGCGGAAGTACCATCCGAGAAAATCTGACGAATTGCTATGAAGTTTAATTTAAAAACTGCCTTTAGATCTGCCAATACAATAAGAAGTTCCGTTTCCAAAACAAAGCCAGAATCTACATCAGACACCAAAAACTGCGTCTACCAGATACCTTGTAAGTGTGGCGACTCATATGTTGGCGAAACCAAAAGACCTTTGGCAGTTAGGACCAAGGAACATCGCAAATGGACGACCACTGGAGAAGTAGCCAGATCAGGCATTGCTGAACATGCTTGGACAAACGGCCATTCACTGGTCTGAAATAAAAATTCTAAGGAAGGAATCACACTGGCGAAAAAGGAAATTTCTGGAAGCTGCCTCTGGTTTTGCGTTATAAACCAAGGCGTCTTCAACCAACCCAGTGTGATTCTGATGATGCGTGACGCTCTCTTCACGCATCATCAGAATTCACGCCTCTTTGATTCCAATAATCATATATAAGCCTGCAGAATAGGAAATTGATTTAGTTTACACTTGACAACCGACCAAAACCTCGTGTTGTACCAAAAACAAAGACAATGTCAGTCTGACTACCTGTTTCTAATGATATTTAATATAATCGTATACCTAAAGCATTATACTATTTATTTAAATATCATCTGCTGAAATGTGATATATAGGAAAAAAACCTTGTGCATTCTTACCTTTATGCATTCTATTTTCAGAGAAAAGGTACATTAACTGTTTTGCTGTATTGCTGTTTTCTCGTCTAGTCATATTTTGATCATATCCACAGTCAACGATTAACTTTTGACCAAATAACATAGCTTGAATCAGCCTGCTGTTATAAAAGTGATTAATGGCAGGATCATGAAACCTAACAAAAATGTTATTGTGCATCAGCCCGTAATGTTGAGCGTGCTCTTCAATAGGCAAATTTTTTTGGAATTTCCTCCTTTCCTGCTGATATTAATTCATGTTGTTTTCTTTTTTCTAATTTTTTAGCCTAGAAGAAATCCAAAGTAAAAATTAACGTAAATAGGATAACTAGTATTCTTTTAAAGAAATTTTAGATGTATCAGTTTAAAATAAGTTAATTTCTGAATATCTATTTATAAGAAAATACAAACCCGCAAATTTTGCTTTTTTATATGCAGCTTGAAGAGAAAATCCAGGTAGTTTTTCCTGGCATTCCGACTGGATAGTTTTAATAAATTTGCCCATAGTTCCGGTTTCATAAATTCATTTGGGGGGACTAACCTGCCCTCTTGACGAAGAACATCAGTTTCTAGCATTATGACTTTTAATTTGTGTTCCAGTTCTTTATCGCCTTTCGTTATAGAGTCTATGGCGTCTTGAGAAAGATATTCATCATCTTGTTGAACTATAAGCAGAAGAAAAAACTAAACAAAAAAACAAACCATGTGCTATTAACTAACTACTAAATTTATAATTTATCACCTAAATTATTCTTATATGTGTGCTAAAAATATTTCCTATAAAACCAGTAGTCTATGTAGATTTGTTTTATGGATTAAATTCTAAACATAATATTTTATGCTAATATAGAAAACCCATTCTAGAAAAGAGTTATCTAGAAAACTAAGGTGGATTGTAAAATACTGATTATATTCAAATTTATTTACTTATATTTACTATTGATTATATTTACTTTCTTAAAGAGCTATTGACTTCCTGATAATTTTTCCTGTGAGTTAGACGCGTTTTAAGAAGCTCCGCATTTTTTTGCAATTTGTGACGGAAAAAATGTGAGTAGGAGAACTAAAAACTTTACTGGCTAGTGCAAAGACATTGTTTTACAAATCAATCAATTAACTTATCGCCAAATATTTTCTGAATTGTTGATACGAACATTTACATATTATTATATTTATGGTATTTCGGTATTTTGTAGTTAAATAGTTGCATGTTATTTTATCGCAATTTTATTATTTAATTTATTAAGTTGAATCAGTGGCGTACTAAACTTTTTGTTCTCTTTTATTTAGTTTTGACACATTTATTATTATCTGCTGAATTGAGTAGGTAGATCAATAATTTTATGTAAATTAAGTTTTAAATCAATTTAATATTTTAATGTTACAGGATGTCTCGCAGTTTTAAGTGTTGTAAAAATAAGCTCTATATTATATTTATATAGTTTGCAACTCTGTTTTTCATCCAAGTTGTTTGAAAAGAATGACAGAAGTGGTAAAAGTTTACAAAATTTTATGTTCAGAGCAATGTTAAAATAGTCACAATGAAAGAGAGAGTGAAAATAGGATATATGACGACAAAATTAAACATTTACTAAAGGAGCTGAAAGGAAGGGACAGGTATTTAGAGAGATTGCGTAGAAATAGTCAAGTATTTGAGGACGAGGTTTCACAGGCAGAAGCTAATTTTTCTTTGCATATTGCATTAATACACACATGTTAACATCAATTAAAACTCTTGAAGCGGAAAAGGATCTCCTGTCTCTAAATAGAAACGCTAGCAGTAACTTAAAAGATTTAATGACTACAAATCTTCAATCAAAATCTACAAACTGCTTGGCAAAAGCGCATTTCAACCCACGAGCAAAATCAAATGTACTAATTTATGGTGATTCTAGTGCTAGAGGTTTCTCTTTTCTTCTCTCGGGTATTCTGAGCTTGTCATACAACACCTGTGGTTATATGTTTAGTACTGTTACAGCCCAGACCTTACGTAATTATGCGTTTCCTCTAATTGTTAACTACTTATACAAAGAATGATGTTGTTTGTCTTGATTTTTCTTGTACATTGCCATCTTTTCCCCAAATGAAATCCTTGCTATCAATGAGCAGGATAACTAATGTAATTGTTTAAATTAAATGCGATTTTAATAAGTGCTCAAAAAGCAGATATTACAATACAATTCATTTTATGAATTCTTTCATCTGTAACCATAAGTTTTCTGTGAAAATAATTACTGATGTCAGACAAAATTTTAGGTACCGTCACTCTGCCAAATCTATGTGCAAACTTTTATCTTTATATGTTAAAAATATTTTTCTGTCATCCAAATTAGTATTAGCATCTTTGGGTATTAGCAACAGTAAGATAATCAGCGATACAACCTTGATCGAAGGTAGGTCTTCGGTTACGCCTCAACTAGACCAATCTATAGCCACCCTTGCTATTGGATCTTCTTCTTTTTTAATAGAAACTCCCACCTTGTCTTGTTGAACACTGGTTGAGGTTTGACGAGCCTTTTGATATTTCTGGTTACATAACCAGGAAATTAGTACATACTAATTTCCAAATTTTCATGCAAGCAATATACACATGGTGGTACTCTTATTATGTTAGAGAAAGCTTTTTTAACTAAGTTTATGTTTATTACTATTGACAGATTTGATCATCTATTGATTGAAAAGGTGTGCGAGTTTTCTATTGTATTTAGCAGTAAGTTAAATTTGTATATTTTAGGATTGTATCGATCTCCATCTGCTAATTTAGCTTTGTTTTCAGAAAGGTTGGAGATCCCCTTAAGTGAAATTTCGGTTAATGCGATGTTGATTCTGACTGTCGATCTTCATGTTAATTTTCTAGACAAATCTAATGGATCAAATCGAATGCTTTTTAATCTGTTAAACTCATCTAATTTTAAGATCTTATTAAGTGGATCAGCCAACCCGGATCTCAGCATTTTCTTCCTCACTGATAGATTACTTCTGTACGAATTTTAACCAACACGAAAATCAGTGTACATCAATCAATGCCGGTTTGTCTGACTGAGGCAATAGTGGAATTGGTAAAGCTTAATAGTGCAGCTAATGAGAATAAGTTTGGACGCGGTAGACTTTATACTAGAGCTAATTTCCGCAAATTCTCTTTGCTTTGCAATATGTCAAGTTGGAATAATGTATTGACTACTGTTAACCCACTGCATAGCTTTCATCAAATAGTATTAAACAATTTTAACACTGCTTTTCCTGTTGTCAATATTAAAAAATGAAACAGAAAACCTTGGTATACTAAGGGTTTACGAGTATCTGGGAAAAATATGCGCTCCTTTTTTACATTAGGAAATATGCTATGAACAATGCAACATTTTTAAATTACTATAATAGATCCCGCAAGATTTACAGAAACTCAATCAAAATGGCTAAGTGGACCCACTTTCAAAGGAGGATAAATACTTCCTCCAATAGAGCAAAAGAGTCTTGGAAGATTTTAAATGAGCTAAGGGGCAAAAATAATGTCTTGGTTATTCCAAGTACCTTAGATTCCAATGTCCTCAATTCCTTCTACTGTGATATTGCTAGTAACCTTGCAGCCAATATCTCACAAAAAATAGATCCCAGGAGCTATCTCAGCAATGTGGTAGTAGCTGAATCTTTCTTTTTTGCCCCCACAAGTGTGGAAGAGCCTATACAGTTAATGAAAGATTTTTATGTACTTGACATGCACACCCGAATTTTTTTCACCCGAAAGGATTTTGGATTATGATCTGGGGTGCCATGTGATGGCAAGGAGTAGGGCTGATTCATAGGATATCACCAATATGTTTACAAAGACATCTTGCAAAATCTAATGAAACCCTATGCTGAGGAGTTTATGCCGGTCATATGGAAATTTAAGCAGGATAATGACCCCAAACACTGCAAGTCTAATAAAAAAGTAGTTAACAGATAATATGGTAGATGTTTTAGAATGGCCCCCACAAAGCCCCAATCTAAACCCTATAGAGAATCTGTGGGAACATGTAAAAAATCAAATTAAAGATCTGAACCCATCAAATCTGAATGAACTTTGGAATGGATTAAGGGAAGCATGGTTTAAAATTCCAGCAAGTTATTGTGAAAAATTGGTGTCATTGCCAACCAGACTAAGGGCTGTAATAAAAAATACTAATAATTTTTTTGTTAAATATACTTTTAATTGAAAAGTGTGCTATTTATATGATCATGACTGTATACAATCAACTTGCAAAAAATAAGCCTCCAATTTTATCGTTTATATGACGTTTTCGACTGATAGTTTTGACTGTACTAAACTGAATAAAGATCTTACCTTGCTCTTCGGCATTTGATGAAAATTGCCTTGTTAGAAAGGAATGAAATCCAGTATGCAATTCTGCTATTGGAGGCACTCGCAATGAATTGTATAATGTCCTTTTCGAAAATGCAGTGGAAAGTAGGAAAGTTCTTTTCAAAACATACATTTTTAAATATAAAATATTTTTTATTTCCTTTTGCTATTCCTAGATAAAAGACACAATCAAAATCAAAAATTATTAAATTATTAACAAAGTTCCTTTATTTACATCGTTTAAAAAACCATTCACTATTAAATCCAGTAAAATTTAGGTTAGGTTTATACAAAACACAAAACTTTGAGGTTAGGTGGCCTTAAATGCTTTGACAAATTGTAAACAGAATTAGGGAGCGAACATAAATATGCGCTTATAACAGCAAGTTGCGAAAGCGATTGAGACGCAGTGCTAACGGTTAGAATCAAATTCTCCATTATCTCCAAATAAGAAATTTCCTTTTATTCTTTCACTAGAGATTTTAGTTCACAAAACATTTAACAGAAGTGGTAAAAAAAAAAAAATCGATTTGTGTGCAGAAATGTTTAGGTACCATGGATTTTCACATCAGAAATTTAAAAATTTATATTTTTTTAATACATATTACTATACTTAAAAAAAATCATGTATGTAAATATATTCACCTGCCATTGTGGTGAATCTGAACAACCGCTATTTTGTCAGTTTATTTGTATTTAATATGTCAACAGGAGAACGGGAACAAACATAAAGTTATTTAAGTTTTATATTTTTTCTAAATTATAAAACATCGACTTTTTTAAATAATTAATTTATTTATTAAATAATTGGAAAAAGTCAAGAGGACTCAAAACAATGCGGACTTGTAAATTTGAAAAGATTTGATGCATAACTGTAGTCAGTGTTCCAAATAATCGATTTTCTTCATGCAATTTGCGCGAGCTGTAGCTCTGAGGGGGTGCATTTTAGGATACATGTTGGATACATAGAAAAAAAAAGTCTTATTTTACCTCCAACAATACGCTCTTAAAATATTTGCACCGAATTTTGTAACACCCGGTATATGGTACTGAAAAGATAGATTCATACGGAGTGGGTCGAAAGCCAGTCACCGGCAATAAAAAATCATCCGCCAATCCAGAGGACCCATTGATATTAGAAAAACAAAGGTCTAGAAGTGCCGTCCGGATTTGGCAGCTAAAACATTTCTTTACCATTTTAAGTAATTAAATACCTGTTGAAGCTGTGAAGCTGGTGACTGGTGCGACATTCAAACACCCATCCGAAAAGGTTCTGATTTTCATTAAACCAAGTACAGCCAGGTAGGTTGAAGTCTCCTGCAATAGTTGTAATAGTAGTAATAAGAGTGGGAATGCTAGAGCTCGGCAAGTAGGCCTAAACAGTCCTTTTTCGCCACCCCCGGAAGCACCCCTCCTACGCCTCCACTCCCAATGCGCGGTCTTCACTGAGACGGCCCGGCCCGTCTTTTTAATAAAGGCTTGCACGTTGTCCCAGTCCAGACCTTTAAGATCTTCTCGTTTGAGTGTCGTTGCTCCGAAAGTTTTCCTTCTCAGGCGACTCCACCTATCACAGATGAAACCTTTTACCTAGTATGTGGTATGAAGTTTCCTCCCCTGTACCGCAGTTCGGACAGGGTGGGCTTTCTCTTATACCAAGAAGGTATAGATGCCTGCTTAGACTGTTGTGCCTAGTCAGGATACCCACTAAGTCTTTGATACTCTGTCGGGTCTTTGTTAGCAGTCGCCTTGCTTTAGAGCCGTCATGGTCTGGTATCATTTTCTTGGCCTGTCTACATCCTTCTGTCCTTCTCCAATTCTTCCTTGTTTTTTCCCAGGCCCAATTATTAAATGCCTGGGAGATTTGTTTTTTGCTAAGACCGAGACAAGGTTCGGGGCCTACGAAGGGGTTAACGGAACTTTGTCTTGCCAGTTCGTCAGCCCGCTCATTGCCCTCGACACCTTGGTGTCCTGGGACCCACCTCAGTCTCACTTCCCTGTGTGCTGCAAGTCTTTCCAATGCGTCTCTGCATTCCTGAACTAGCGCTGAGCTGGCCCTGAAGTTTCTGAATCGCCTTGAGGGCAGCTTGACTATCAGAGTACATGCAAATCCCCCCGTTACCTTCCAATGCCTCTCGTTTGTTTGCTACTTCGAGTATAGCAAACACCTGCGCTTGGAAAACTGTACTGAGTTTCCCTAGCGGAAAGGATTCCCCTGTGTTCGTTTCCATCCTGTACCCTCCGGCTCCGGCCGAATTGTGGCTTTTCATCAATGATTCATCTGTGTACCAGGTCTGGAAACCACTTGGTTCTTTGATTTGGTTCGCCGACCATTCTTCCCTTGTCGAGATTTCGACTTGAAACCCCTTCTTTAACCTTAGTTTGCCATTTTCTCAGGTGCATCTGGATGTCAGAATTGGTAGGTTCTTACACATCCTGAGAGCAATCGTCAGGATGTGTAAGAACATACCAATTCTGACGCAAATATTTACTGCATATATATTTACTGTAATAGTAAATAGGCAATTCGGATGGGCCCTAAAAATCTCCAGTACTGCATCACAGAAAACACATATCAGATTTGGGCGGCAGGTAAACTACACCAAAAATAATATTCTTAAGATTAAATTGTACAGAAACAAAAACTTGCTCTAACGATGAACAAGAGTGTTTAATTATTCGCGGTTTTAACTCCTTTCTCACAGCAAGTAAAACATCCCCACTATCTTTCTTAGCACTCGTAAAGGCACTTTTATCACATCTAAATACTTCATATGGTGTAAGTGGTAACTCCAATTCAGATGACAAAATGTCCGGAAACAACCATGTTTCAGCCAACGAAGTTATATCATAACTGCATGCGGATATTGTTTGCTTCAAATGCTTTAGCTTAGACCTCATACCCGCAGCGTTAAAATAATACATCACGAATGAATCACCTAATAGTTTTTTTGGACCTCATACAATTCTCTTAGAAATTGCTGGAACCCCATTGGTAAATTTAACTATCACATCTTCACCTTTTTTCTTTCTTTTTGCCAATTCTCCATAAACTTCTCTAATTTCTTCTTTCTACTTCTTTAATTTGGGGAGCTCCATTTTAATTACTATATTGCTACAACCTAATTTCTTTTTCTCTCTCAAACATTTTTGTACAATCTTAGTATTACTGAAGCACACTTTTATAGGACAATTATTGGTTTCACAACGTCCAATTCTATAGACATTAACGGGCTCACTATCATCTACACCCAACCTATTGGACAGAACACCAAGTACCAACTCCTTAGCATGACTATTATTCATATCATCAGATTGACTTTCCTGAACATTAAACATCATATTATTTTTGCGCTCATTTCTATCATTTATCTCAGAAATTATACTGAAGTTACTGTCTTTAATCTTAGCATTTGTTGGTTGAGCAGGGTTGTTTTTGAATGTTTGAAGTTTCTGTAACTCCTCCACGAGTTTGTTAATTGTGGATTGCTGAGAAACAATAAGTTTATCTAACTCAATAATGTCATTCATCAGATCACCAATGGAAGCATTTTTTTAGACAAAATCTTAGGTAATGAAATTACGTCGCCCATTCCTACATTTTCCTGAACGGTCTTAATAGAACTAGAGCTTTCATTAACATTATTAACACCAATATTTGACAACGGTCTGTAGTACAATTACCGTACTACAAGAACTACAGAACTTACGTCACTTTTCCTATTCTTCACACAGTGAGCATGAATTAAGTTGTATTACCAATTAGAATATTATCAATTAGTTTAGGAATAAAGTTTGTAAATTGTGTAATAAGTAATTGCGTTTTCTGTGTGAATATATATATGTATATTTACACACCTGAATAATAATAATAAATTGTACTATCTATATATTTCGATTATTAGTATTATATTTTATTGAAACCCACTTAAAAAAACATTTGTTTGCAAAATTTAGCAGATACCTGTGAAATTAATCAGCAATTTAATCAATCATTAAATATCTTACATAAGCAATATGGCTGCAATATTACACATCGAATTTCAGTGATATATATCGCATTTTTAATGGTTAATAAATATTGCAAAAGTATTGCAGGTGCAACATAGGTGAAAATAAAGTTAACAGTATATATGCAATATTGCAGATGAAATATTAAAATATAAATTGAAAAGAAATATTGCTGGAATTTTATATAAACAATATTACAGCAATATATTGCATTTTCAACAATAATGCAATATTGCAACAATATTACAATTACTACATATGTGCATTATTGCATTTGCTATGTTATTTGTGCAATAAACATGTAATATTATATTTGTTATATTTTATTGCAATGTTACCGTAATGTTGTAACAATATTACAGAAGTAATATATCAAAAGAATTAATGCTGCAATATAACATGCCGACGGAGACACTTCTACACATGAATCTTCTTTTTGAAAGTCGCATAGATTTTGTCAAATTCGGCTTTGGAAAGATTAGAGCAGCCTTTGTGAAACCAGGAACGACACAAGCTGCATTCTACGGAAATTGCTTCTGATTTAATTACTTTATCGCAGCTGCTACACAATTCTATGACAAGAAACTTAAAATCACGACGAAGATAAATTAATAAAAATCCTTACTTCGTTGACTCAATGCCCAAGCCAGCATTAGACAAATGCATCAAAAGTACATACTTTGAACCATATATTTACACCTGACCATAGGAATTTACTGTAGAATATATAAGTACATGTGATAAATAACTACAATTGGCAATGTGGACAGATGACTCTTAGTTTCGCTAGGTCAATCAAAGCAGCAGATAAAATGAGTGGAACCAAAAAAAAACTGTACCTACCACGATCGTATAATAATATTACCGTAAGTACACTTACAAAGTACAAAGCACCTTCAAAAATGAGCTTCCAATTAATTATAGGAAAAACCATAATTTTGTCAAATAATTTGCAACAAACATAACACGACTTATTTACCACGTTGCCAGACTGTATAATTTATACAAATCGAAATAATATTCTCGAGACAGCACATAGTTCATGGTCTTCATTTCCATCCTTTATTGGGGCAGACATTTAAGGTGTTACAAATAAAACAAAACTGCATATACATATACATTTACAATAATTTTTATTAACAATTACAAAAAAATATTTAAACAAAATACAACTAAAATAAAGATACAGTATATTTTTACTATGTGCATTAATTATTTAAAAAATGTACAATGTATAAGACGTTTAGCAACCAATAAAATAACTATTTATTATTAAATAAATTACCTGTTTAAATTCAAACTTAAAAATTGTACAATATAAAACCTGCATGTATACGATAAACAGACTTATAAGAATGAAAGGATCAGAATGTATTTTTGAAATAAAATTACACTTATACACCCTATAAACCAAACTAAGCGAAGTAAATAAAACCGTTGTAATTAATAAGAACGTAAAACAGGCATATAAGATTTATGTTTACAATAAAATATATTTTTAGAACCCATATGTCCCAGCCTAGCAAAAGGCTTCCTGTGAATTTGATATATTTGAACATATTTTCTGCAGGTAATTTAGTTTTGCATTTACACGTAAATCATTCACGCTTCGAGGAAATAAATGGATAACATTTGATAATATTATAAGGTTTTAACATTAACATCCACACAAGATCCAATATATTATTTGTACAGAGTGTATATACAACCTATGTACAAAATACATACTTAATATTTAATAAACACATTTTTTTGGAAAAAAATATATAGTAGCAAACATGCCGATATTTATCACAATATATAAATGTATTAATAAATACTTTTTTTGTAAATTGACGTTAGAAAAAATATTTATTCATAAAAAAAAACTGTAGGCACATGGTATTATTGGCAGTTGTGAAACCTTATTGGAAAATTGTAGCTAATTTATCGAACACATTAGTATTAAATAAGGTATTCTTTGGTTAGGCTTTGTTACCAAATATAGTTCTAGTTTTGAGAATATTTTTGTTCAAATAGGGTCCAGTGATACTAAAGGAAATGGCAGATTTAAATGAAATTCCATGCAAGATCGATTAAAACTTTTTAGGAACATACATTGTACTATGTTATATTACTAAGCAATAAACTATTATTGGTTTATGTCATAAAGATATATTTAAGAAAGTGTATTGCTGTAAAAAGATAGTAGGTTTTGGTATTCATATCCATTAAAAAGGAGGAAACTGTAAGAATTCGGTATTTTCTTCATCAAAATCTCACCCTGGTAATAATATAAAGGCGGAACAGAAGATATTACGAATTTTAATTATGTTAAGGAAAATTGTATTGGAAAACGTGTTTTTCTTGTTTCTGGTTCAACCTGTATTACAAAATTTAATATTTTTTCGAAAGCGATTATGACCCAATAAAACGCTGATGGCTTTTAAAAGTTTATTAAAGATTTAATTAAATTTTTATAATTTAATTTAGACCTTAGACAACTGTATTTTACCAACATTTAATTATAGTGTAATACAGTGCCTTTTTTTAGAAATGTATTATAGTAACTCTAAAAAACCTTGTTAAAACTCTAAATTGTAAAAATACAATCATCCTTGACACCTCTATGGCTTTAACCCCCTCACTTAAATAAAGTTCTAAAACTGTAAATATGGATACCCATTTCCGATTTACACTGGAAGGAGGTCTGGCAACGAGGTATTTTAATAAAATAATAAAAAATTATTTCTAAAACTTTGGACCACTTGACCCTATTTATACAAAAATTACGGCAATGTTCAAAATATTCTACATTAGACAATTCTCCTAGTCTAAATTAACCATTTTGGCAACCAAGCTGCTTCGAGCACTAGCCTCTTTATCCCATTAAGGCATTAAATCGTTTTTAACAAATTTAAACTGGCAAATAGAATCCCGCAACAATAGTTGTATTTTTAACCTAATTTAAACGTTTTAAGTGTTAAATAAATGCGTAATTTTTGGCTTTATGACTTTTCGGTGACCTCTAAAACAATTTCGACGAAACCTACACTAACTGGTCCAACCTCAATGTTATGTCCCAAGTTTTAATTTAAAAAAAAAAAAACAAAACGAGACGATCACAAGATTTTTTTTTAGCTACAACATTTTTTTTATGATTTAAGCGTCTCCCAATTCGCTTCAAATAATTTGGGAAATTATACTTAAATCAATCACAACCAAGGGACTTGCGAAATGACTTTTCTTTTGTACTCTACGACCCTTCCGAGGCTTGTAAACCTAAAACCGCTGGACGAACAAAGCTAACTTATTTTATCTTTAGTCAGTCTTCCCTCTAATATACGGAGTGTTTCTCGATTGAATGCCGATAATACAGGAAATGAATCCTTGGGCCATTTTAAGAACAAATTCAATGTTAACATATTATATGAACTTCTTAATTTTTGAGCTGCAGAGTGTTCAAATTTTAAGAAGAAAATCACTTTTTTATTTTATGAAATTTTTTACATATTTTTTAATCATTAAGGTAAAATGGTACCGTAAGTAATTTTTAATAGTATAGGTATTATCAAACGCGTCAATACACCACTCTTATTTCCTATTGTTAAAATTGCATGTTTGCTGTTTTATCGAAATCTCGTCACCACAATGCATGATGTAATATCGATAGCGCCAGTGCTTGGAGCTGTCGATACCCAGCCCAACCCTGGAAATCATTCAATCTTCATGAACAAAAACTCAATTATACACGATAATAATAAAAACAAAGTGAATCTAAAATATTTTATCTCAGTCTAAATCGGAGAACATACTCTTGAGAAAACGTGTGCTAAGCATAAGATGATAATTTGCACTAATGCTTTGGTCGTCACGGGATTCATGAGTTTATACTTTAAGGCGAACAACTTAGTACCGACGGAGAAGTACTGGTGGAATCTTGCTATGAACTGAAGATCGTATACAAAAAATAACTTTCTCCAATTTATAACGCTGATGAAACAGTAAAAGAGGGTTATACTGGTGAGCAATACCTAAAAAACTTTAGTTACAAGTAAGGTAAAACAATGTTGTTTGTTGCTAAAGGACAGTCTTATTTAAAAAAGGAAAAATTGTCACAAAAGGTGCTTGTTCTTCCGGATAATGCTAGTTCTCATCCCAAGGAGGCAGCCATAAGATCCGATGATGAAAATTTATTACGTCATCAGATTCTTTTTTTCACTAATCACCGTCATTAATTGAGATCAGGGTATTGAGATAAAACAGGTCAGAAGTTGTTGGATAAAGTTAATCTGATGACGTTTTGGAAAGTCTTAAGGACGCAATTATTACAGTGGCAAATGCATGCTGAGTGAAAAAGTTGACTTTCAAAAGAGCTTTTTATAAAACGACGTTAGAGGAAGATAAAGAACTACGATAGCTAAACTAACTGTATTAGTGAGAGGTAAGGAAATCGATAAAACTGAGGTTGAGAGGTAGACACAGTGTGATAAACAAGAGCCAGGTTATGAGCTCCTCGGCAACGACGATATTGTCAAACGAGTTTTGAATCAGCTCGGTTGAAATGAAAATAGTAATCAACTAAGAGGCTAAGAAGCTGCTGAACTTGTAGTAGAATATTTGGACAACAAGAAACTTATAGACGAACTAAACAAGACCTTGTAGACGTTTTAAACTTGCGCAAAATACGTCAGAAAATTAAAAATGATCGAAGACTTTTAACAACACAGACCAAATGGTTAGATATCCCTGGATAATCTAAGAAAAATGACACAATTTTTAATATCTAACCTTTAAATTATTTAATTCTTTAAATTTCAATCTAGAGTATCATGAATAATTTAAAATCGCTAATTTTACATCAAGTAGTCCTAGAAAAATATAATGTTTTTCACAGCTTTCCTAGATGCGTCTAAAGTTTGCAAAATCGTATTTTCGGCTCTGACTCATTTTTTCAAATGGAACTAGGGTGGCTCATTACCATAGTTAACAAATGTTTTTTTTTTCAAATAATTTGGTATAAAAATTTGAAAATACGATTTTGTAAACTTTAGACGCATCTAGGCAAGCTGTGAAAAACATTATATTTTTCTAGAACTACTTGATGTAAAATTAACGATTTTAAATTATTCATGGCACTCTAGATTGAAATATAAAAAATTAAATAATTTAAAGGTTAGGTGTCAAAAGTTAACATATGGGGTATCATTTTTCTAGAATGTCATTTTCTATCAAAATATGTAAAAAAAACTGAATCCTATTCAAAATAAGAAAGTTAGGGTAATTTCCGGTTAAACCGGAAGTGGCAGAAAACAACTGAAAACGTCAGCCAACCCCAATTTGGGGGCTACATCCACGTACCAAATTTCATTTTTTTAACTTAAAAATTAAAAAAGTTATAGGGGCGAACCACTTTCCTAAGACACCCGGTATAGTTTTAATTTTTATTATTTAGTGAAAAAGTGTATTTATGTTTTATTAGGATTAGAGGTAGTATCCAGACCTTTGCTCCAAAAATATGACAAACAAAAATCAATAGTCATTTTACTATTTGAATTGTTAATAAACCATCTCTCCTCTGTGGTCCTAACAAAGTATTAGATATTAAGCAATTATTGTTGTTTTGTTTAAATATACAAAAAATTATACTGAATCACATAATTATTATAAAAAAGTTAAAATTAATTGGGAATTTGTACTGTATAATAAACTTATTCTGGATAACCATATAATTTAGGTGGTTTGCGAAAAATATATTTAAAACAGGAAAAAATATTGTAGCAAAATGAAATCAGTTTATATATTAATTTTTGGTTAATGTAAGTACGAAAGTAGATTATATTTTTGGTTGATCTTCTTTCCTAATCAAACATTCAATATCAGGCCTATGTAAACGTCTCTGTTGAAAGTAGAAAAACTAATCTTTGTTCCAAGAAAACATATCTAGTATCGTTCTGCCATACGTATCTACTTGGTTTTTACATATGGTAGGTGCCTACGAAATTTCAACAAATATGAAAAGCAGCCTCAATAAACCAAAGAAAAATAAATTTTTGGTCTTAATTTCTTTTACAGGAAAACGGTGCGTCGGACGATTCTAGTTTTCGTACGAGATTTTTGAAGTTAAAAAATTATTTTGATTTTTAGAGAAATGATACCATTTTTTTCATTCAAAATATGACGCTGAATATGAAATTTATATAAAAATATCTAAGAGTGATAAAAAAGTATTTTTTTTCTAAAAACCCTACAGCTCATAAATTATTAGGTTAAGAACATACGTTGACATTAACTTTTCTTCTTAAAATCACCCAAGAACTCACACCCTGTATAATCGGCACTCAATTAATAAACGCCCTACATTTTCTGATCTGTTTTAACACAGCCCAAAGTAGATAACACGCAACGTTTTTCATTGCAGCAACAAAATCCTCAGGTTCCTGTCAAGAATGGTATCTTTAACGGAATAAAATACCACTTTTATGTTCTCGGTATCTACGGCGGTGGTAAAATGATGATAAATCGCTTTGGCGGGGTCCCTCTTCACGCTGGTGAACATTTGTAAAATGAAATTTTCCACGTCGTCCACCACGTGACTGTTGCCACGAAACTGCGGAAAGTACCAGGCGATATTCGTTTCCGGATTTTTCACTTTTTTCTTTAACAAGTCGTATTTATTTAAAAATAATATTATCGAAACCTTACTGAATATGTTGTTATTTACAATTGTGTCGAATATGTTTCGTGCTTCTTCCAGCCTGTTGGTTTCTCTATCCTCGATTAAAACCTGGAATGCAAACTCGTTAGTATAGTTGCCGTTAACGATAATCTATTTTCTGTGATATAAAGCCGGAATAAACCGGAGGCTTATGATCTTTTAATGAAAAGTATTAAGCAAATTTAAATGACAATATTTTCTTTTTATAAAAAGCAGTCGAACATATCGGTGAAACCAGTGACAGCTTGTCAGAGGAAGCAATAATTGCTTTTTAAGATTTATTTATTTTAATATCAAGAATTCCAATGACGGCTGTGAAGTGGCTGTTAATTAACGGGGTATTTTCGATTCTTTTTCTTGGGGTTCTTTTTTGATCGATGACACATTTATTATTTGGGACAAAAGTGATACAGAGCTAGCTAACTGTCTGCCCTCCTTAAATATTCTTGTAAAGAACAACAATGGACCCTAAGAACATTAGTCTATTGCAACCAACATACACTAAAATTCCAATCGTTCTGATTCAATTAATATGGGAATCACAAAAACTGTGTACCGAACAGGAGAAGGTTCCAGATCAGGGCTTGGTCCAATGGCCACAACATACATTGGACAGAACATTGGAAGAAAAAAAGATTCTTGGAAGTAACTTACATCACGCAAAACCAAGGAATCAACCAGGCCAGTATCTAGTCCTAACACCTAGAGACCCCTACTGTCAGGACACTGCAATGACACCACGCATTTTCACGCATGACCAGACGTCATACACCTCTACACACGCCTTTAGTATATAAGCCTGTCGAATAGTTATGGTTGTAACTTTACACTTGATAACGGTCAGAAATACTTCTCAACCTAAATTTACTACTTTACATTTATCTACCACTATGAAAAACAGATGAAAAAAGTACAAACTAAAACTCATAAATACCATATCGTCAAAAAAAAGAAATAAAAGATGAATAATATATATTCCTAAAGTTACTTGAAGGGCAAGAAATGCGGAATTCCGTATATGTCAGTGAGCTGTTACAGAGAAATTGTTTCGACTTAAAGAACTTGCCTTGAAAGACTTTAAGACAATTGTTAAGCCAAACAGAAATGAACAAACCGAAAATAAAAATATCATTAAGCTAGAAAAAGAGAGAGCTAGGAGTAAGATGATTCCATGTCCTTGGTTAATTCGAAACTCCTGCCTCAACGTTATTAATAGGTAAATTTTTTATTTAAAACATTGTTGCATGATTTTTGAATTTTATTATACTATCAATTCTATATTTCTTCTCCTGAAAAATATGGCAATTTTGAGTTGTGGCCCAGAAGCAATATTTGGTCTCGCAAGTATTAGCTTTGGTATGTATGTTTTATGATCTCATATACAGGGTGTACAAAATACTCTGTACAATACTCTGTACAAAATCCTAGGTCATATTCCTGAGGTCAAAATAAACCGATTTAAAGCAACTTACCTTTTTTTACATTTTGCGCTTTGAAAACATACCATTTTGAACATTTGAACGTTTTTTAGTAAAAATATAATTGTGTTAGAAGCCGCTAAAATGAACCGTTACCAAGATATTTCGGGATTTATGCCACACCGGAATTAAGAAATTTTTTTGTTTGAAAAGAAATTGAAAAGTTATTAGCTTTAATAATGAAATTCAGTCAGTAATTGGTGCCAAATGATTTTTTTTAAGTCTTGTATGTATGTGTAGAACAGTAATACATAATAAACAAATATTTTTATTATAAAGAATTTTCGTTATCACCCATATGTTCGGAAGAAAAAAGCATTGTTTGATTTGGTACGATAAGTGTTTCAGTGAGAATTTGCTAGTGCGAAAATAAATAAGACGTTTTAAGCTTGTTAAGAAAAATTAAATTTATAATTTGTTAAAATGGCTGAAAAATAGTTCTGCAGAAATAACGGATATTTTATTAGTTTTTGGGTATTGTGAAGGAAATGCCCGGAAAAGTGTTAGGTTACATGGCAAAGATTTCCAAATCGGCGTATACCAAATCATCAAACATTTGCTGCTATTGAGAGACGATTGATAGTTACTCCTGTTATGGACGGCACCGTATGATAAGGACTCCTCAGATGGAGGAATATATTGTGGAAAGAATTCATGAAGATCCTACATTAACCACGAGATGCTTAGGTTTAGAAGTAGGAGCATCTAAGGATGTAGTTCAAAGAACGTTGAAAGAACAGCAGCTTTATCCATACCACATCCAAATGGTACAAGATCTTTTGCCTACGGATTTTGAGCAACGTTTGGGCTTCTGTCAATGAAAACAGACAACAAAATTTACATTTTGCTAAGCAAATTTTGTTTACAGATGAAGCATGCTTTACAAGAAGTGGTGTAACTAATTTTCATAATGAACATGTTTACGCTGATGCGAATCTCAATTCCACTATTAGTAACTTATTTTCAACATGAATTTAGGGTCAATGTGTGGGCAGGAACCATTGGCAATTTTATAATAGGTCCTGTAATTTTACCACCAAGGCTAACTGCTGTGAATTATTTAGAACATTTACAAAATACGCTGCCAAATTTGTTAAAAGAATTGCCATTACAACTTCGGCAAAATATGTGGTTCGTGCATGATGGTGCTCCACCGCGTTTCGCTTTAAATGTTCGGAATTATTTGCGTCAATAATATCCAAATATATGGATTGGTAGAGGAGCTCCTGTAAACTGGCCACCACGCTCACCGGATTTAACTCCATTAGATTATTTTTTGTAGGGGTCTTTAAAAACGATGGTGTACTCTAGAGCAATTAATACAGAAGAAGAGTTATGGACAAGGATTCAAAATGCAGCCAACATACTGAAGAACGATGAGGAGTTGATGGAAACTTTTTACGCCGTGTTAATATGTGTATTGGTGTTGACGGAGGTCATTTTGAACAATTGTTAAAAGTTTATAATAATTAAAATTACTTTAAATAAATTATTGTTTCTCATTAAATTTAAAAAATCTTGCACCTGCAAACTACGTTAAAAATAACAACGCAAAAAATTTAATTTCAATTTTTTATTATTCCGGTGCGGCATCAAAGACTAAAACACGAAATATTTTGGTAACGGTTAATTTTAGCGGGTTCTAACAAGAGTACCGTTTTTACTCAAAAGCGTTAGGGAAATTGGTTTCTTTACAAAAAAAATAAAAACCACACTTGCAAAAAAGTTATGGCCATTTTACACCACCAAGAGTGCAATATGGAGCGCCCTCTATCGGCCACAGTAAAAAGATGCCCATTTTCGAGTTTGTCATATCAAAAAACCCCTAGGTACCAATTTTCAAAGTGAAAATAACTTGAGCAACAAAGCAACTTTGGACTAAGGTAAGTTGCTTTAAATCGGCTTATTTTGACCTCAGGAATATGCCCTAGGATTTTGTACAGATCTTTTAGAGACACCCTATATCAGTAGCCTATTGAAAAAAAAGACAAACTTTATTTTTTTCTTAAAAATGGAACATTTTTACGAAAATTCAATAATAATTAAAATTGACAATTAAAAATCGAGATATAGGCGCCGAACTAAATAATGAGCACTCATGTGGCGCCAAGTGGCGCTTGCTATTATATTCAGAGTCGGACTGTTACGAATTTTATTAGGTTTTGAGATTAGATGAATTTAGTGAAGTGACTTGATGTAGACAGACAGATCAGTTAGAGCAGATGGTTCAGTAGGAGTGGAGTGTACTACCAGGAAACATAATTTGGGCAGTAAACAAGGACATGGACACGCTTGAAAATGCGTATAGACAATCAGACTACAGAAGCGCACTTCATAAAATTGCCAAAAGAGGAGTTTCGGGAAATAGTGCATAGCCTACCCTAAAAAGTAAGAGGCAGGCATGCCCCAAATAGGACAAGCATGTATGTATATGGTTATGAGAAAGCAAATAAACTGGCCAATAAAGCAAGAGGACCAAAAGAAATGGCCATCAAACCCCAAATTGATCTAGAAAAGCTTCGATCAGCCATATACCAGAAGATTTGCGATCTGTCAGAGTGTTCAGTGATTTGGGATATGTCAGAGTGACAGGTTCCAGGAGCAAGGCAAGAACAAGACAGTGGAGTACACAAAAGCTATTGTCAATCCTTTGAGAACACTGTGGTGCAATAACTCACCCCTTAACAGATAAGAATAATGAATAAAATAATGTTCAGTCATGATTCTTTCCCAAACCTTATTTAGGATAGGAGTAAAGGAAGACAATTTACGCGTTTATGAAACGGTGTCAATGTCAGACATACCATGAACAGATCTTAACCTGCATTCTAGTCTCATTTCAGCATATATCCATTTAAAATTTCATTGCAAGATATAAAATTTCACACTTCGACACGCATGATCCATTCATTTCATTTATAAAAAGTATAACTCGAAAAATTCATCGATTTTCCCAAAGATGCTGGTCATACGTTTTTATAAAACGCAAAAACACAAAATTTACAGCATCACAGAATATTATTGAGTATAGTTTCGACATTTCATGAACAGGCTTACCCTAGAGGACCGTTTACAAATTATGGAATTGTATTTCCAAAATAAGTGCTGAGTGAAAAATGTTTTTCGTCTACTTCGGACAATTTATGGCGTTGCTAATCGTCCTACTGAAAGCATCGTGATAACGAGGTTGGACCAATATTGAAAGCATCACTCGCAAACTTCGGTCCAGTTTTACACTGTTGGACATCGTTACACTGACTAGGATCGGTAAGAGTGGTTCAGCTAAAAGAGTTAGGTAATATCGCGAACAATTAATTCGTCGTCGCTCTCAAGCTTCGGGTCTCTTCTATAGACCTTTGATGGAAAGCTTACAAAATACATGGAAACAATCAAAATTGTATTTGGTAGAATTTTTGAATGAAACTGTCCAGTTATTGAAGAAACATTTTGATGAGCAAATTATCTAGCTACGGAGATCTGTCAAACTGGCCTTTAAGATCATGTGATTTGACGTCATTGAACTACTTTTTGTGGGACTGTAAATTCACAGGTCTAAATTAAGGCTTCATAGTATATGTCGACAAACCACAATCGATTAATGCTTTGCAAGCAAATATAGCATGGGTCATTATTGGAACTCCAGCAAAAATCCTCGAGAGAGTGCTTACAAGTTAAACCCATTCAGTACACTATCATAGAACTACTTCCGGACAACATTTCAAAGAAATTATTTTAAGTACTAATTTTTTACTACTCAAATACGTTTAAAATAGTAAAGTAAGTTTTAAATAGTAAATTGTTTTTTATGCTTCTTTTTTTAAACTTTCGTTTGTTCTTAATGACTTATCCATTGTTAGAAGTTAAATTAAAACGTTTCATTAATTTTTTAATATAAATTTTCCACTTTGTTTACTTTGAAAATAATCACATGGTAAAAAATAGTATATTTTCGCATACAAGAATTCAAGTATAGAAGATAAACGTCGAATATTATTCCGGTAAGTATTTTTACAAGTGGCCTAATATTTATTGAATTATTGTAAAAAAATACGTTGTATGCATTGGTATTTGTAAATAAATATTAAAACATGTTACGTATAAAATACATAAGAGCCCGGACAATTCCGCTCAGATCAAAGAAAATAAATTATCGTTAACGACAACTACATATAATCAAATTATAGTAATATAACTAACTATTACCTGATCAAACTCGGAGGAAGACACTAAAAACAAAATGGAAGTAACAGAGTCGAAACACTTAAACCACTTTTGCCGCTGAGACCTCTGTCCTCCAACGTCGATAAACAGGAATGGGATGCCATTGATGGGAATGAGAAACTCGGTTATCCCCTTCGTTGCTTTTCTGCAGTGAAGAATGTCTTTGTGAGTGGGCGTGTAGTTCGGGAGCGCTATTCGATCCAGGTTGTTCAGAAAATACTCTATAGAATCACTCTGAAAAATACAAAAAAGGATTTCATTACTTACTTAATTAGATAAACATTTTTAATAGTGTTTTTTGGCTTATTGGCATTGTCAGTTTTCTCTTAATTTACAACCACTTAAGCATCAGCTTAAGTGGGTTAAAATTGCTGTTTTCATATAATTATTATTATTTTATACATTAAAAGCCTTGATACGCTGGGAAAAATAAACGACAAAAAGGATTAGGCACGTGATATAAAAAACTTAGTAACTCTTTTGGTATGATTCTTTAAAATATCCATTATTAAAATAGTTTTTTTATATCAAAATATAGACCTTTTACCAGTAACGTATGTAATATATTTAGGGTTGAGGGTGCCGGAATTATGGAAATATTAGAAATAACTGAAATATATTTTAGCTTCCAATGTTATTTTGCTCCCGATTTCTTCATCTAATGTATGGAACTGAAAGTCGACATCCTACGCCTTACTTTGAACTTTCGACTCACAGTCAACGTTTCTAAAAGCGGCAATATATAAATGCCCTTAGCACATCCTATGGATCGCTTTGGCCAGAAAATTATTTTAAATATAGCGATCTCCTTATAGCAAAAAACACGCCAAAATGATACGAACTTTAAGTAGGTACTCTGAATTGCTGAAACTGCTTGGAAATTCAACATTATTTGAATTATTAGGAGGTTGTGTTACAGTAAACTATATATAAATCGTCCAAATAAACTGTAAAAAGTACCTGTAATAACGAGCTGATCTACGTCCAGATTCCAATATTTTATGGTCACTCTGAATTTACATGTTTGAAGCATCACACTCACCTGCGAAACCTATTGATGTCCTTCTGCACCTCCCTTTTCAGGAATTTGTAGTCAAGTGTGCATATCTTTCGGTCATATAACGTAATTTTTCATTACATTCCAGGCCTTTTGATTCTTCCAACCATTTTCATATTTTCCAGACTTTCACGGTCATTTGTTCCGTTTTTCAGATATTTAAGGTAATTGTATGTTTTATCCCAGGATTTTGAAGCGACTTTATAATAATATCGAAGCCTTCGAAATCAGATGTAAGCAATTGACCAAATCCATATTCAAGTCTGAAGATAATCCCAAGACTTTGGAAACTTTCATTTGTGATTTTCTTGTGACTGTTCCTTCGTGGATTAACAATATGGATTTCTTGCAGAACATCCCATAAAGTTAATTTTTTTATTTTCACAGATTTCTTGCTTGAGGCAATGAACCTGATCAAGTTAACCATGATATTTTGATAAGTAAAGTAGAGGATGTGCATGGAAACTCCCTGCATTTGCTCAAAAACCTGGTAGAACACAAATAGTGCTAGTTCTGAATTATCGTATAAGATCCGGGTGCCAATGGATGTGGCACAAGGATTTCTCTCATCATTTTTCAATATACCATCGTGATTTCACCAGTCTCATAATGGATTGTAGTTAAATGTCCGTACCATTTGATGTTGCTCGACGACCAATTGTCATTTGTCTGGGGTCTTTAGCTCTTTACAGATGTTGGCTATACTAGGGACTTTCGTAATACCTCTACCATCAAGGTTCTGTTGCTTGGGGAGTTTAGTTTCTTCACCTCGATTATTGTTCTAGGGTCTCCATTATGTGTACATCATATTCAATTTATAGAAAGCGTTCACCATATTATATTATTAATTTATGTCTCATTCAAAAAGCATCCTGTTGCAGCGGAAATTAGTTGTCTCCACAGCGAGAATTCTCTATCGAGCATCTTTCAGCGAGAATCCTTCTAAAAAATTACTTAGTTTGTATTATTAGGAATACATTATCATCAAAAATTTCACAGCTTACATTCTCTTCGAGGTTTTTTCGAGGACCATTTCATTCCATCGCATAAACTGTGGCTGTTATTACAAGTGTAATAGAGTTTTTGGCCGAAAATAAGCCCAGACTTTATCAACATTCAATTTTCTTTTGACAAGCTGCTATCCATCAGTTATCGTGAAGCCAAGTCTTAAAATACAATCAGGTAGGTAGTAACAAACCACTCGGGGTAAAAAGTTTACAGCCTGATAAAGAAAAACACTTTTTTTTGCTTTATTTTTAAACATTATCTCCATCAAAATTAGTAGGCTTTTCGGAACGGTGCTTTAGTGCTCTAGCCTCTTAAAATCCTCTTATTTTTTTTACGGAATACACTGGCACAATAAGGCAAACCCTATTGTACTCACGAGTAGTGCCAGTGCTTCGAAGATGTCTGTGGATATTTTTCTTAAAGTTCTGCAAGTAGTAATGTTTGGAAAAGACGTGCTTTGGGAATAGATCCCACAGACTTTGCACCTACACATACAGGGTATTGAAATTTTTCAACTGTATTAAAAACGCTTAGGTATAGCGATTTGAATGAAACTTTTAGGTTTTTAATAATAGGTGGTGAGGCAACTTTTTGAGGAATTGCAGGGGATTTGGCCTGTCCAGGGACGGAGTTGCAGCACATGTATGTTAATTTTTTTATAAAAAAAAAGATACGCCACTGTTTTTTTGAAAAACAAAATTTTTTCGAAATATTTTGGTAATTTTTAATAAAACAAATCCCTTGCATTTTTGCCCTCCAGCGCACCGTTTTAGTGCAAAAAAATAAAATCCATACAAGGATCCTTCAAAACTTTTTTGTCACATCGAAAATTTTAATTTCATTACGATAAAAAATAAATTATTTTACTAAACAATAAACAATTTAAATAAAATAAATAAAAAAACAACTTAAAATAAACAATTTAAAGAATAAAAAATAATTTAAATAATTCAAACCAAATGTTTAAAGTGTCCTTCATGCATTTCCACACATTTTCTGGTGCCGTGGAAAGGCTCGAATCGAGCCCGTATACGTATCGATCCCGTATAAATATATACGGGAATCGATCACTAAATATCATAATATATTTTGCAGCTTATTTTAATATATGTAATATGTTAATTGTATTTTGTACACACTCAATTTTGGAGCTTGACCAAGTAACTTCACCTAAACTATACCACAACGTCGGTTTGTAGATATCATCTTCACCAGCACCACTTATAGTGGTTTTTTTTTAATTTTTGCGCGTTCTTTTTTGTAAACGGACGTAAAGAGTTAATTTTTTTGTTAACTGTCTCCTTGTTTACCGCCTTATCAATTTCCTTGCATTTTTTAATTATTATTTCATATACTACAAAAATATACTAAAACAATTTGCGATAAAACTGAAGTTTGTCCACACGCTTCAACTTGTCTTTTAACAATTTTCATAAAATGATGCCTCGCACATCAAATTTTCGACTTATCGTACAACCTTATTTCGATCATGATTCAAGACATACGTTTTGTGGTCTACACGCGCCGTTTTACTTGATGCGACTTGCCTGAGTTGATAAAATGTTTGATAAGACGTTGTGTCTGGACCGCCCTTATAGAGCAACCCATTCAATATAAAAAAATAATCCTTGCCCAGGCGACCTAGGGACTAACAAAATTTTTTTTTTCACATCAAAGGACCCTCAGTAATTAATTTATTTTCGGTACACCCAGAAAACTCAGAACGTTTTAAAGGGGCCACCTGGTACATTTTTGCAACAGGCGACACTAGCAATTAACCTCTATGATTAAAATAATCATCTAATTTGTGGCAATTGTGCATGTCTAAAAACTTCATATTTTGGCAAAAGAACTTAATATCGAAAATACATTTTAAAAAGATGTTTTATAAACAAAATATTTATTCCACTGGCAAATTCGTCGATTGCATAAATTAAACGCTCTTTGTTATCTGCTCATTTCAAAATTACAAAAAAATCTCAAACTCTGACCTATTTATACGTCCTGTTTACGGATTCTATTGACGTGTTTTTTCTTACAAGAAGACATACTATCGGCTATTTTATTTGGCGCAATAAACTTTCTGGACATCAGGAATGTTAGCACGAACGTTTTATTTATAGAGTAGAATGTAAATCAGTTAAATGGCACTACATGTATCGATATTGTGCCAAATAAATGTTTTTACTGGGTCAGCTAACCTGCACTAGCATAATTTTTTAGTGGTCCTTTTTTAATACGATTTTACCGATCTGGCCTGCTTTAACGCTTTTTTAAAAATATTACATCCTGTTTCCTATACCTCTAGGAAGGAAACTCGTCATCTTCCCAAAATAAATTTTCCGGAAAATGAGAGAATAACAAACAATCTATTACTGACCTAAGCAGAGGAAGGGTGTCATTAATAAGCGATCAAGGCAACGATCGTGCTACCGAAGTCGTTAAATTGCGCTTCCCAGTTGTTCCCAAAAAAAACTCTAACGCGATACGCAGATCGTAAATAGCGTGACTTCTCGCATACTTAGAATTCTTGGGAAACTAACGGTAAGCAACCTTGAACGCAATCAAGGTAAATGGATCAAATATGTAATATTTACAGGCGGCATATAAATGTAATGGTTCGATATCATTGTTGTAAGATGGTTTGAAGGAAAAGCGTTCATTGCTACATATATAAACTTAGATGAGTCGATTAATGTCTTTTAATATTATCAGAGAATCAATTCACATAGTTTTTCATACTGTGGTAGGAAAAAATATAAACAGTAATTAGAAAATGAATTAGATGAGCATATATAGTTCATTCCGTGGAGCCTGATAGCAGAAGTAATCTATTAGGCAGCGTCGAATCTGCCAGAATCATATTTCTTTTTTCTTCACTTTTATTTCACTGTTTTGTGGTTTATGTATTTTATTTGCAAATGTTATGTACCACAAATATTCATTATATTATTTTGTTTGACTCTAATAAAGAAGCCCTATAAATAAAAAGTACCTTTATACATTTGCACCGAGATGTTCTTGTGTTTATTTTCCACCCAACTCACCCTATAGCAGTTACCTATTGTGAATCTGTGATAAAACTATTTTAATAAACAACTTCCTCAGTCTCAATGATCTAAGCCAAGTAAATACAATGAGCAATAGTATGCTTCAAAATTTAGATCTTATTTTTTCCAACGGTGAATTGTCTTTTGATAAGTGTCAATTTATCAATACTGGTGAAAAATCCATACCATCCTTCTATATCAGTCTCCTTCAGGATAGACATACTTAACATACCTGAAGAGCAGATCAAGGCTGTTCATTATTATGATTATTCTAGTAGGCAAATGGACTGGACTGGTTGAGTCACATATATAAAATCACTAAGGGATCATAATACAAATACGGATTTTAATAAATTCTAATAGGTTTTTAAAATTTTCTGAAAACTTAATTCAATTTAACGAATAAATTTCCCTAAATTTCCCACCTTTTAAAACAGTCAAACATTTTCTTTGCAAAACCTTAATACTGTTTTTTAAAGGTTACTTGTGAATTTATTCGCTAAATTTACATTTAAATAAAACTAATAAAGGGATTAAAATTTAAATAAAAATTCTTGTATTCTCTTTTCAAAATATTTCAGTGAATTTATTCGTTAAATTTCCAACTTTTAGGACAGTCAAACGTTATCTTTCAAAAACTTTAATATTGTTTCTCAAGTTTCTTGTGAATTTATTCGCTAAATTCATATTTACATAAAATCACTAAGTCGTCATAATACAACTAAAGATTTTAATAAATTCTAAAAGGTTTTTAAAATTTTCTGAAAACTTAAGGGAAATTTATTCATTAAATTTCCACCTTTTAAAACAGTCAAACATTTTCCTTGAAAAACTTTAATACTGTTTATTAAAAGTTACATGTCAATTTTGAAAAAGTTATGAAAAATTTTCGATTTAAAACATTGTCCCGATGTTTTACTTGTTTTTGTGAGTTTATTAAGTTTGATTATCCTGAGAACTTTTGAAAAGTGAAGTTGAAGGTGTGTTTGTCCGCTGTGAATAAATGTGGTAAGTTTCCGCCCCAGAGTAAGGTGAAAATTGCTGTTTTCCTATTAATTTTTCGACATGTTTTCATTGGACTGTCACTTTTTCAGTTTGTTTCGATTGTTAAGTCAAATACTCCAGTCAATCTCTCTCTCTCTTTAAACTTGGGCCTCACTTCACGAGATCACATGCCAGACGAGCATCTAAAGCTGGGTTTACACTTGTGAGCAGGGTTACACTTGGGTCCAGTTTCTCAATCGTGGGTTAACCACGGGATGGCGGATCGATATGTATGCTCGATTTGTGAACGTGATATCAGACGAAATCAACATGCTGTTGAGTGCAAAAAGTGCTGCACATGGATTCACAAGGGATGTACGGAATTGAGTAATGCGCAATTTGACTTGATATTTTCGACATTCGAAAAAACGGGTGCACATGATTGGGAATATAAAGTATGTGCCAGAACTGAAGTCAGGAGAGTCTCCATGGGTGCTTGCGGACCTAGTACAAGTGACTCGTAGGGTGTTAAACCCAAGGTTTCTACTAAACCATTGAAATTCAAAAGCGGCAAAATGACTGTCACCAATGGGACAAGACGCAACAATAGCAATTCTCTCAAAGCCCCGGTCGGCGGTTACCTGACCTCTCCCTTTGATGGAGTTAAGGACCAGATGTCATCTCTTCTGAACAAACAGAATGTGAACACCAAAGATGTTATTGCATTATTTTCAAATATGCTCAATATTATGCTTGATCAGAGAACTGAATTGCATGAGACTTTGCAGGAAATACGCAACCTGACTAAAGAAAAATCAGAGCGTATTGAAAGTGTGGAACAGGAAGTATCTACCTTGAAACAGGCGGTAAGTGACCTTCAAGTAGCCTTTTCTAGATCTACTTGTCAGAGTGAAGGTGAAAACAGAGCACTCATTGCCTCAGATACAGGTGGCGATTTTTTTGAGGAATTTGAAGAGCGAAAGAGGCGATCTAAGAACATCATGCTGTACAATGTGACTGAGTCGACATCTGAGAATGCCAGAGAGAGAGTGGCGTTTGATACAAATAAAGTTAGAAGCTTGCTTCAGAACGTGGTGGAGGACACACCAGAGGATCAAATTAGTAAAGTTTTTCGTGTTGAGAAGAGGGGTACAAGAGTGAGACCTATCAAGGCCTTTCTTGCTAATGAACATGTGGCATTGAAGATTTTGAGGAGCAGAGTGTATAGTGACACTGGTGTTAAATTAGGTCCTGATCAGACTTTTCTCCAGAGAAAGCAGTTTAAGGAACTAAAGCTTACTCTTTCGAATCGCCTTAATAATGGAGAACAAAATCTGGGAATCAAGTACATTAGAGGAGTGCCCAAGATCGTGCCGTTGAAAAATGTGAGGTCTCAAGATGGTGATAACAACTCAAAAAACGATTAAGCCTCTACTGCCAACATGTTGGTGGTATGCGTACTAAAATTGAACAATTTCATCACGGAGTGCAGCTGTCTGACTATTCTGTCATAATCCTAGTTGAGACTTGGTTGAATGAGGATATCTCTGACAAATTCTTGAGCCTGGGTATACCATCTACCGCACTGACCGTAGCCTGGAATCAAATACAAAGATTAGAGGTGATGGGGTGCTTATAGCAGTTAGTAATAAATTTAAATCTAGAAAAATTGAAGTATATGTAGAAGTAAATATTTGCAAGAAGTCATTTGTTTTTGGTGGAGTGTATATTCCACCAAATGCTACACGCGATAAATACGAGTTACATGGGATGTCAGTTCATGAAATCTGAGAAAGCTACCAACAATCATCGGTGCTGGTGTTCGGTGATTACAACCTACCTGAGGCGGTTTGGTCAAATCGTGTTAATGGGGTTTGTGTAGCTTGCAATGAACACTATCCAGCCCGAGTATTAGCTGAAATGTTTTCATATCATAATATGTTTCGATGCAATAACGTACCAAAAAACAGAAACACATTTTTAAATTTGGTATTTTCTGATTTGCATAATGTTAATATTTCAGCTGCTGTTGACTGCATTTTTAGTAATAGTTTGCACCACGTTTCTTATCATATTAATATTCAAACTGACTCATCTTCACTAATGCTTGATGAATTTTATTTCGATTTTCGGAATGCCGACTTTGGGGCTATCAACTTTCATTTGGGGGCTATTGATTGGAGTATGAATTTTGATGGGTTGAATGTTGATGGTGCTGCGGGTAAGTTAAATGATATTTTACAGGATTGCCTTGATTTGTATGTTCCTAAAAAGAGACTAAGGTCTTCATCTTTTCCTAAATGGTTTAGTCCTTTACTTAAAGACTTAATTTGTAAAAACAAGACTGCACACAGGAAATATACGTCTACTCCCTCACCTGACTTTTATGCTCGTTTTCGACCCTTAGATCTCGATGTAAAGTAGAACACTATCGTTGCTTTAGTGAATATATTGGTAAAGTGAAGAGGTCAGTGGTGGATGATAGTCGTTACTTTTGGAGATTTGTCAATGACAAAAGAAAGAGGAATGCATTTCCAAATTCGATGTTTTTGGGCCAGGAAATAGCAGAGTCTAGGGAAGCAATTACTGATTTGTTTGCAAAGTTTTTTGCTACAGTTTACGACAACTCTACTTATCCCATTCCTGATTCTCTTGAATTTGGTTCCCAGAATATTATTGTTGGACGCTTCACTCTCTCGGAGGTATTTTCTAAGATCCAGAAATTACCTAACAAGTTTATCTGTGGGCTAGGTAATATACCTAATGTCTTTTTAAAGAACTGTATTTATACAATTAGTAGGCCTCTCCAGATTATCTTTAATATGTCTTTACAGGACTCTACCTTCCCAGAAGCTTGGAAGCACAGTTTCAGCATGCCGATATTTAAGGCTGGGAATAGGGGGGATATTGCCAATTATCGTGGAGTATCAAAACTCATTGGCCAAATTGTTTGATAGTTTGGTTTGCGGTCAGCTAACATGGCAATGCAAAGGAATCATTAGTGAAAACAGTCGGGATTCTCTTCTGGGAAATCCACAACCAGCAGTTTGGTTCAATACGAGTGTGACCTGTTGGGGGCTTTGGAGAGGGGGATTCAGACTGATGCGGTCTATACCGACTTCTCCAAGGCCTTCGACAGGGTAAACTTTGGTCTCTTGCTGGCCAAGTTGGAAAGTGCTGGTTTTCATGACTCCCTCTTAAAATGGCTAAAGAGTTTTCTGATAGGAAGAACTCAGAGTGTGAAGGTGCATGGCTGTACTTCTGCACCTACTAATATAGTCTCGGGGGTTCCTTAGGGATCTCACTGTGCCCCTCTGCTCTTCAATCTATTTGTAAATGATATTGTTAATGTGATCAATCATAGTTCTGTAAGTATGTTTGCTGATGACCTGAAGCTCTACATGCAGATTAAGCAGGTGAATGATATAGCCAAACTTCAGGAAGACCTTGATGCTTTGTGTGAGTGGTCAGTGATGAACGGATTGAGGCTCAATATTTCCAAGTATTGCTACATATCATTTCAGAGAGGTTTGAAGAGATTCAATTCTACATATAGTATTCTTGGTAAGTCCTTGCAGTATGTGAATGTAGTCAAGGATTTGGGCGTGTGGTTCGATGAGCATCTGAGATTTGTTCATCACATCTCTAAAATAACTTTAAAGGGACTAAGAGTGTTGGGTGCTGTAAACAGGTATAGTTCACTTCTCTCTCTGTAAGGCTATAGACTCCTTTATGTCTCACTGGTTAGATCTTTAATTTTTTTTTAATCTTAAATTCTCTTCAGTAGTGTGGTCTCCTCTAAATCAGAATTCAATAGATATGATTGAGAGAGTGCAAGATTGATTTTTACGGTGTGATAGTCCAAACGTTATTTTATTGAACTGTTGAACTGACCCTGACATATTTCTTACCAATTCTATACAAATATTCACGTTTGTCTTAATGAAGCACTATCCAAAAAAAAGCACCTTTCCTTAAAATCTTTAAGTAAATTCGAAAAGAAATAAAATGTGAATATGTCGTTGAATGCCAATCTTGATCCCAAATAAGGTTATTTATAATGATAGAACTTACATAAGTGAACTTGAAGTGGCGACTGCTTTTTCTTACTTTTTTGAAAGTGTTTTTGATCAGTCTGACAGTTTTAAAACTTTTCCTTTCAATGAACTGGATTGTGATAATCAGTGTTAATTTAATGAGTTTACTGAGGATATGGTGAGCATTAGGAGACTAAAATCTCAAAACGTCAGTTGTACTGACTACATCCTTCATACATATTCAAGGGATGTGCTGACTTGACTGCGGCAGCACCACCTAAGGTTCTTAAGGCCGGACCTGTGCAGTGCGTTGAAATTCTGATTAGCCCGGTAAGGATTTTTATAGATAAGTTATTATATTTTAATAGAAATGTAATTTTTTATGTAGAAAATTGATTTTATAGATCCGTTTAATTGTGCTCCATAAAAAAATATTTGTAAATATTGGTACATATTAAGTACCTACAATGCACGTAAACATTCTTAAACGTTCGGACTATGTCGCTCAGATCAAAGAAAATAAATTAATGTGAACGGCAACTAGAACGTCGATATCGGACAAGTGTGGCAAGTATATTCTTTAATCTTTTTAGGACTTATGGCGTTTTTAAATTGGCATTTATAGAAATCAAGCATAACGTCGCAAGTAAATACCACTAATAGTAATTACACGCATCTACCTAACGCTGGTTGGCTAATCTTAATGCATAAATCTTTGAACGGAAGTTATTATAATGAAATTGTCTGTACATAAGTAGCCGGACCACTTTCTCTATTTACTAAACAGAAAAAAAGAGAAAAATGGCTAACTTAATTGTTTAAACTTATATCGTAAAAAGACATAACTGTTTCAAATACCTAATATTCCGAACCACTAAAAGCATCTTAAGTAGAAAAACAAACCGTAAACGCGAAAATAAAACGCTTTATATACTGCTAAATAGTTTGTGTAACGTCGATAGAAATAATTTAGATTAGCACTGGGCGCTTCAGAAATCCCATATTAAATTGTTAATTTGTGTATCCTAGAATTATTTTTAAATTCTCGAACCCGCATAATTTAATAGCCTAATTCTATTTAGAAAATATCCAAATTGAAGAAGAAACCTTACTGCAAATGTCAATTAATCGTTCGTTAATAATGATGGATTATGCAGCCGCTACTTTATAAATGGTTAGTCACGTACTTCTTAAAATATAAATTGCTTAATACGTGCATCAGTGTTATTTTAGAACCCTCAAACAGACGAAAGGTGTGTATAATATGTTTTTAATTACCGAATATATGAACGTTAACAATTTATTATAAGAAATAAATGCAATGTACTAGATTAAACGAATTGAATTTTTTGTCGGTAGATGAGCTAATGTCGTAAAATAGCAAATTATTTCCTGTTTTAATATTCTATAGCGGTCAACGTTATTAGCATTACAACCCGTAACTGGCATTGCTTAATTGCCTAAGGTCATTTTTGGCTTACGAGGGCTTCCTTTATCATTTTAAAGTGACTCAAGCAGTACAACTTGGTGTATAAACAAGAGTTCTTTTATTAATAATTTTCTTGTAAAAAATATATATTGTAATAGGGTGTCCCCAACCTCTTTACATGATGTTTTAATTTTCTTTTTTCAACATAGTTTGCAAATTTCTGCTTTAGGAGAGGAGCAGTTTTAGGTATTGAAGAGCATTTTTGGTTACCTATATTCCAGGCCTTTGAAGTAATTTTTTAAGCCCATTGGGGGATTTTACGTAATTTTCCATGTCTTTCAAGCCTGAGACGTAAAAAATACGTCCTGCTTTGCTCCAAGCGTTTGATTTTTGTCTTCTAGGCATTTAAAATTATTTTTATATTTATTCCATGCTTCAGGCATTCAGTTTGAATGTCTTCCAAACATTTGGAATAAGCTTCAATGTCAGAATTGCGCAGCCAGTTTCAAATAGTTGACATTATTTTGATCTCTTCTACGCATTTTGCAGTAATTTTTCATTTTATTCGAGGTTTTTGAAGTCGCTTTCAGGTTTCTCGAGTTTCTAAGTCAATTTTTTTAATATCTCCCAGGCAGTTAACGGAATTTTTTTATGACTTCAGAATATGACTCAGTAATTTCTCGATTTATTTGAGGTTTTTGGGGTATTTTTTTATTGTCTTATAGATGTTGGCAATACTTAGCACAATACTTATACACAGCAATTTGAACTTTTGTATGTTTTTTTAGGCATTTGATATAATAATTTTTCATTTTATTGTATATTTTTATATCTTTTAATTTTAGGCATTTTTCTCGTTTTCCAGATTTTTGAAGTGATTTTGAACTTTTATTCCAGGCATTTGACATTATCTAAGCATGTATCACGGATTTTTGAAATAGATGGGATTCTGTCCATCGCATTATCCCTATTTTCTTATTTATTTTGTTAATAAAACTAACATTTTGGATGCACATATACGAATCTGGTGAGAAAAAAAGAACCAGAATGGTGCTGAGATATTTCAGCATTGAACTGTCAGTAACAATCATGACCAATACTTGTTAGAAATTAAGGTAAAGAATCCTTCCCAGGAACTCAAAGCGCATCCAAGCACAATCAAAGCGTTCGACCATACCTTCAAAAAAACCAAAAAAGGAAAATGTTCTTTCCTTGCTTCCAGAAGACTCTTTAGATTACCTAACTGGCTTTTCTTTTAATAAGGTAACTTGTAACCAGTAACTTATATATAGTGATTGTTCTGACCAAACTAATCAACTAAGAAGATGTTAAAAATTCCGATATATCTCGCAAATGTCTGTAGGATATTTGAGATTTTACTTTGGAACAGTTGGTGAATTATTTTAAACTTAATTTATTATAGTATGGGTAGCAATATGGTTTTAGCAAAGAACTCAAAGATCACAGCAGTTAGGGGTTTGTGTAAAAATGTTTTTGAGGTATTTAAGGCAAAAGGATGGGCACCCGCATGCCGGTTATTACTGTGTTTTTGGGGCCATCGCTTGTGTGGATCATAGTATTTTGCTCCATAAGGTACCAAAATTTGTATCTTCAAGATGTTGATTTTCAACAAGAATTTGGTGTATCTGTAAAATTTTTGAACGGTAATCTAGATCCAAGTTTGATATATTTTCCTTACAAAAAACTGCCAGTTCGGTCAAAACTCTCGAACTTATATATTAATATTGAGAAGAGGTGACACGTATTTTGCTGCTAAGTCTGATGATGCCTTGATGACAACAGCTTCTGAAACTCACACCCTTAAAAAACATCAACTACAGATCCATAGTGTCCGCGTCTTAAAGTTACTGTTGATTTGTAGTGCAGTGGGCAGTCAGAGTCTGTTATGCACATAGGTCTCCTAATGGATCCGTCGTGCCCCATAGAAAGTTACCGGAGGTCAATAGCCCTGGAAAAACCAATGAAGCTCTGTGGTTTAAAGATCTTAAAGTCGCTCGGTACACTGTAGGTGTTACCCAAGAATTTGAACTTAGCGGTCGTGAGTGCTGGGCATTCCCCGATAACGTGGTTTGCAGTTTCGTCTTTCTCCCAACACAACCGGCTTTCCGGACTGTCCACAATGCCGGTGTGGAGATGGCACCTTAAATGCCAGTGTTCGATTAAAAGACCCGTCACTAGATGAATTTCGCGTGTTTTTAAGTGCAGTAAGTTTCTGGTGAGACAGACACGTCTCATGCCAGGCGCTTCAGTTCACCTTCGGAGGGTCCATTTGTCAGCAGACTCTTCATTGATGCCACTGCTATGCATTTATTTATACTAATTATGGGTTAAGGCCCGACCGGCCGTTTCGCAAATCATAGTCTACCGATGGAGTCCACTTCCTCGTTTTCATCATGGCCTGAGTGCCCAAGTACCGATACAAGCTAGACCCTGCAGTCCACTAGTCCCTCCAGGACCTCCATGTACTTCAGTACGAGCTTGGAGCTACCCTTTTTGCCTGTTATAGCCTTAATGGCAGCCCTGCTGCCCTAGCAGATTGATACGACGGTGTTGCGGGGTCCGCAATTTAGGATTTTCTGTCAGCATTTCATTACAACAAAAACTTTAGCCTGGAAAACAGTAGCATGCTCCTCCAGCAAGTACGGCATGTGGGACTCCACCACAGAACCCTGCAACAGCTCTATTATTCATTCTGCAGCCATCTGTACACCAGATGGTTCCCTTATTTAGCAATGTAAGCCCATTGGAGTGTTGCCACTCCTCTCTGCCTGCAATGTGAGTCACAAAACCCTTGCAATCCACAGTCTCAGGTGCCATACTGCCTCAGAATGAGTGGGCACACCTATAAGGCCTGTGACCACATTTTTGCATGACCAGTCTCACTAGAAGAGCATCTAGCCTATACGCAGTCCTAATTAGCTCGAATTGCACCACCACGTCCAATGGCGGAAAGCTCAACAGAATCTCTAGCGCTCTAGTTGGCGCCGTTATGCTGAGACAGGCAGTGTGCTCTACTCTATCCAGGGTTGTTTTAAGGGTGTGATTTTCAGAAGCTGATGATGCCTTAATATACGTTTAAGACTTTTCATCAAACTGTACTTACTTAAGACTACTTTCGACACATACATACAAAAATGGGATTAACAAAAAGAGATTAGAATGATAAGAAAAAAATGGTTGCATAAATTAACAAACATATATTCATACATGGATCAAAACAATACATAGTTTTCAAAATTTAATTATAATATCATCATGCAAAAACTCTTTGACAGAATAAAATGCCTTCTTTAGCAAAAATTCTTTAAAAATGTTTCAAAATTCACAAAAAGACTCATAGATTTCTTACAGTCATATCTATATAGTTATAAATGTTGAATCTTGAACTGATCTCAATGAAGGGTGGGAAAAGGAATATTCTTGATCTGTCTAATGACCGTTAATGGCTTAGAAAACTTTGCTTATTTTTATGAGGCACAGCACGCTTCTGCCAACACTAACAATGATGGCTGTGTAAGAATGGCATTGTCCACCAAAATCTCATTGTTTTCTTATGTAAAATTTACTTTAATAGGAAATCAGCGCATGCACTCCAAAATGGAAGAGTTTATCTTAGATGTGACTCAACAAGAGAAAAATACACATTGCAAGCAATATTTCTACTCACCGCCTAATAAATAGCTCTGACACAAAAACAATCTGAAAATGTATTGTTTCTATTGAACTTTTAAAAATCTCAAATTATCAACAATGATGTCTCTACACTAACTAGCTTAGATATAAACTTGCGTGCATAGAAATCGGCCTGTAAACCTGTATCGACCTGTGTTTGACTTTGACTATATAAATATTCATCAGATCACAAAAAAGAAATATGCTTTTTCAAAGACAATTTAATATACTTTAATGTGAATATAAATTGATCAAGAAGGGTTATCGTTTATATACGTAGCTACCGGTACACAAATGAAACGTGTTTATGTGATGATTGTAACAAATTTGTCAAATATCAAAATTATTGCGCCTGCAACTAAAATTTCCATATTATTCGTTTTTCATAATCTCAATAGTGTTCAAGTCTGTTAGTTTAATGCTTACTACACCACAAAAGCCGTCCAAGGGATTGCTTTAATTAAAAATGCTTCATTGAAAATTATGGTCAGCAAGATATACTAGACAATTTCAGATGACACGCGCATACCTGGAACAGGCAGAAGGCCATTTATAGTGACCACTTTATTGTGTCAATAACATTAAGAAATTGTTACCTTAATGGCCTTCAAGTACAACGACCGCATCAAGTACTCAGTGCAGGAAAATAACCTGATCTCTAAAACACTTGCGATTGGTCCAAAACTTACTCTAGCTCATCGGCAAGCACGCCTGCGTTTTCGTCATCTGAGTTGGACGTCGGAACAATGAGGATCTGTGTTGTTCTCAGATGAGACCAGAATATGCCTCCATAGTAGCGATCGAATATTAAGAGAGCGATTTACAGATTGTTGCTTTGAAGAGTAGAGTGCTTATGAACCTACATGATCTGGGTGTAATTTCTATAGGAGCCGACCTTAAGTTCATTCGTAGAAGCGACCGTATTCACAGAAGAAGAGGTTTAACGGCTGCTAAATATATAGAAGAGATTTTAGCAATTCATGTGGTACCTTACGTCGACTACATGAGAGACGAATTTACCTTTATTCATGACAATGCAAAGCCACACACCGTAAAAATTGTGCAATATTACATTGCAGAAGTGAGTTTCAGGTTATGGAGGGGCCAGCATACAATCCTGACCTAAATCCTTTGAAGTATTCGAGCTAGACTTCATACCCCAAACTCGATCCCAGAGCTTATTGTTGCAGTAGAAGAAGAGTGGCTTATAATTCCACAAGAAAAATAGCAAACTTAAATAGATCTATGCCTAATCATAATTATGAGAGATGTTATTAGGACAAGACGAAGTCATACCATACCCATTATTAAAAAAAAATTAAGTGTTAAGTTTTAAATTGTCAATTACCCTATTTATGTTAATAATAAAAAGGTTTAATTTGCTAAATGCATTAATTTCACTATATTAAACGTAGCAAGTCCAAATAAGTTTTTATAAATACAGTGAATGGCAAAAACATGGAACAAAATCAATTAAAACAAATGAGGGCGCGTTCGAAACGCTCGCACACGTCGATTAATATTTTTGGTTGAGCATTTTTCCAACAAAAATTTTGTATATAGGGTTTCTTATGTGGCCGTGGTCAATACTAACTTTCTTATTCTAAATGGAACCCTGTATGTGATTACATTTTTGGATTCTACACAAAATTATAAACATTTTAATGTATCACATGCCATACTTTTATTCAACCGTTTCTAAGATACGCGGTTTTGAAAATTGCTTCTTTTATGAATTTAAAAGCCTCTAAAAATACTTTTTTACTAAAAATAGAAAAAAAACGGATTTTACTTTTCTATTCTTACTTTGTTTTCCTTATTTCTGAAAACATACAAAATATGATACATGCCAAAAAATATGGAACAAATGCACTCGAAATTGTTAAAATATCTAATAAAAAAACAAGCATTACTACATTACGGTATAAGAGGTATATTGTCATGGTAAGTAAATTGTTAAATATGACTTGTATCAGTGCGTATTTGAAGTAAATATGGTTCCTCTAAATGAAACTCAACGAAATGAAATTTGAATTTTTATTGGATACGGAGATAATTTGTTGGATAATTTGTTTAATACAAAATATCCGGAGAGGCCCGTTACAAGAAGTACAGTGAGTAAAATTGAAAGAAAATTTAGAGAAACAGAGACAGTGAACAATCGTGTACGGGATCGTCCATAAATTAATGAAACTACAAGATTGAATTATTTATTAGAAGTGGAAGATAATCACCATATTTTGTCTTCTGAAGTAGCCTCAAATAATGTTGTTAGCCAACGAACAACTTTGAGTGTATTGAAGAAAGAAAATTATCACCCATACAAACTTAGATTACTGCATGATCCTCTTCGCACACTAAAATTTTCCGAAAATTTTATGGAAATGTGCCACTTAAATTCATTGTTCCATCGGCAGATACTATTTAGTAATGAAGCCACGTTTTCTTTAAATGGTATGGTAAATAAGCAAAATTTTAGGTAATGGAGCACGAATAATCCCGATTGGATAAGAGAAAATCATAAACAGAAATCCGCAAAAATTAAATGTTTGGGCAGGGATTTTAAATAATAAAATTATTGGACTCTCGCAACTTCTTTTCCAAATGCAAATCAGCTTAATATACCAAATATATCTATTTGCTTTCAACAGGATGGTGCCCCACCCCATTTTGCTCGTCAGGTACGCGAATATTTGAATGCGGTATTTCCCGGACAGTGGATTGGTAAGAGAGGTCCTATGGAATGGCCTGCAATATCCCCCAATTTCACACCCCTGGATTTTTTTCTTTGGGGGTATTTCAAATCAAAAGTTTATAAAGAGAAACCGCGCAATTTAGATGAGTTTTTAAATAGACTAGCATTTTCCCAAGAAGTGAATGGTGGGCATTTTGAACTAATAAAATAATTAAAATATTTAATTCGTTGAGTATCATTCATAATTTTACGTACATTGATTTTTTTTGACATTTATGTTTTCAGAAAAAAGAAATTAAAAAGTAAGAATAGAAAAATGAAATTCGTTTCTTTTCTGTTTTTAGTAGAATAAGTTTTAGAAGCTTTTAAATTCACAACAATAGCAACCTTCAAAACCGTGTATCTTAGAAACAGTTGAATAAAAGTATGGCATGAGACACCCTGTATACAACATTTTTGTTGAGAAAAATGTGCACCCAAAAATATTAATCGATGGGTGCGAGCGTTTTTTCGAACACGCCCTCATTTATTTTTTATACTCACATTAAAGCATATTACATTGTCTTTCAAAGGGCATTTTTTTTGACCTAATTAATTTTTTTTCTTAAATATAGTAAAGTCAAAGGTTTACAGTGGGCCAATTTCTATGCATACAAGTGTATGATTTGGATTCTTTAACATGTCTGACTCTGTCCAGTTCTATACTTTGGACAGTTTATAAATTGCCATTTATTTGGTGCTAGTCATTCAGCATATATATCCAAGAGATTTTACTTTAGAATCATTCAATGCAAATTTTAATATCTTCTTATAAATTAGACAATAAATTAAATTATTTTTGCTAAAAAACATACAAATTTTAAATTCACATTTTAACCATTTCAACACCATCAATTCTAGACATTTTTCATTGATGGGAAATTCTATAAAGTACCCCATAAAAACCCACAGCTGCCCTTACCCGAACCCTTTTGGTTTATAACCTCAAAAGGTGAATCAAAATATAATTCTGGTGCCTAGTGATACACAATAAAGCAATTAAAGAGAGCTTTAAAAGAAGAAATGAAGGGTTCTTTATTACACCTATTTAATTACTGTTGTCTCCACAACAGATCATCACCCTATTTGTTTAGGTAGACATATTGTAAAGGGTGTTAGAACACCTGGACATAATTAGGTAATTATATTTGTTTAGAAGCTTAAAATATTTGGATAATTTGGAAAAAAAATATTTAATTTAAGCAGTTATAAACTATACTCTATTTCAGAAGTGTGTAGAGCAATAAAACCTCATTAGGTATGCAAAAGTGGTACCTGGTGATCCACCAATATTTTATGCCACTACCTTAGTTGGGTATTAGTTTCAATGTAAAATTCTTTCTTTTCGTTGATTGCAGGTAGTGCCACCCGGTTTTGGGTCAATTTATGAGTTTTGCCCATTGTTACCCACTGATAAACATTGAAAACGATTCGCCAAAGGCGTGCAACTGGGACTTGTTTTTTACCTTATAATTAATGTACTTAAATGCTATTTTATTTTAGAAAGTTACTTTTGTTTAAATTGAATAATATATTTTTTTCACAAATTTATTGAACATAATATGTAGAGTAAAACAGTTGAAAATTTCACTTTTGGATCTGGCACTTTTTGAACAGTGTATAACAATTTTAAATTATAATAGATTGTAGTCTTCTTCGTCATCTGACGAACTGTCATCACCTCTTGACATTATAATTAAAGGATCGACTGTCTGATCGATGAGGTTGTCAAGATCCCACATTTTGTCCTCTTGCTTAATTACATGCTGGACTGCTTTTCGCCAATTCTCTGGTGTCGCTTCCGTAATGGCTTGATCAAACAGTAGCTTAACATCTTTCATTTTAAAAGTCGTGTTTTGTCTTGCTACAAATCCTTTTACCTGCGCCCATATCAGTTCTTTAGTATTTAGTTCGCAATGATATGGCGGTAAGCGCAGTACAGTTATATTATATTTTTCGGCTATATCTTCCACGGCGTATTTCATGAAACGAGTTTTGTGTAAGTTTGCTATTGCCAGCAGTTCTTTTTTTATCAAATTTGCTTCAAACGCAATACCTTTTGCAGTCAGCCAATCGATAATTTCTTGCTTTCTCCAACTTGAAGTTGGCGTCTTCTCTATTCGCCGTGAATGATAGCTTGCGTTATCCATAACCACCACCGAATTAGCCGGAAGAAATTTTATCATTTCACCAAAATAGTCCCAGAAAACGTCTGAGTTCATGTCTTCATGGTAATCTCCTGTGCGAGTCGACTCAAAGGTTAGCAGACCTTCTTTTAAAAATCCCTCTTCGCTTCCAATATGTGTGATTATAAGTCTTTTTCCTTTTCCCGAAGGTACTTTAATACCCGTAGACAGGCCTTCTATGAAAGCTTGGCGAGCACTGGTTATATTTTTGTCTTGCCACATTTTTTGGACTATATAACCTTCGTTAATCCACGTCTCATCAAGATAAAAAACTTTCTTTTGCTCCCTGCGGTACTGCTTGATACTTCTCAAGTATTGTCGTCTCCAACAAACAATTTCGTCGCTCTCCAGTAAAAGTGCTTTGCGGTTATGCTTTTCCCAGGCAAAATCCATATTTTTTAAAGTTTTCCATAAAAGTTTTCTACTTATCAACGGAATACTGTCATCTCGGCCAAGCTCCATTAAAATTTTGTCTAGGGTGGGTATTTCCTTTTTAAAATAAAAAGAGTGAACTTTTCTTCGAATTATACATTTAGCATTTTCTTTAAGGACTTTTGTAGGTCGTCCTGGCTTTTGCTTGGGAGATTCCACTTGACCTGCTACTTTTCTTTCCCGCAACAATTTGAAAATGGTGGACTTTCCAATTCCACTCATTCGAGAACATTTTTCAACAATTTCTTGCACAGTAAAACTAGGGTAATCGTGTTTTATGCAATCATGTACATTTAAAATAATAACTTTTTCACTCAGCGATAGTGGAGAATTTTTAGTACATCTTTTCGTTGGACTGAATACCTCCATTTTTTAAATATTGGGATAATAATATTGTGATTACACTACAGCGTAGCAGTGACTACTAACGTTTAAAATATGATTTAAAAGTATTTATAGTCTGTATATATTACCTGACCCCATTTTTGCATGTTACAAAGCGTTAAAAGATAGGTACCTATACAAAAGGATTAAAAGTATTTATTTAGTATTTAATCTCTTTCAAAATAAAGGCATCTAATCCGTGAAAATTAAATTCATAAATATTATAAGTACCTGCGCCTATGAACTACCACGAAATGTAGCCAAACAGAACGGAATTTCCCAGTTTATTGCTCTATACACTTCTGAAATAGAGTATAGTGTTTATTATTTAAATATTTAAATGGAGACAGTTGAACCCTAATAACTGCCAATTACTATATTTGGTGTTATTCAAATTAATATGTCATCTATCAACATTAAGCTTAGTAACAATAATCATTTGATGATTTATGCTTATGTGTCTCTCAAGTATTTTTTTATTGTTGAAATTCTCGCTTTGTTCGCGTGGACGAGACGACGCAAAAATACTATATCAATGTTTAAAATGCGGAATTGGCGGAGGTTTATTCACCTTTTGTTCAGTCAGGTGATTACGCGACGAAAAGTATGCGAAATCTTGGAATATTTCGATCCGTTTAATATGACCAAGGAGGAGTAAAAGTTACAATTATTTTTTAAACACTATAGAACTGAAATGAAATTCACAAAGGTAAAAGTGAAAATGTTTCCACTTAACCTCAATACGTTACATCGGAATGTAAATCAGACAAAATAATAGGAGGTGATTCAGTGGTAAATCCTGTGATACGAGCGTATCTTAATAATTTGACAAATAATAACAAACGGCTGATTACCTTTACTGAGAATAATAAATCTTCGGACTTAAGGATACTTTAAGATTATAAATACTTTTAATCAGAATTTTCAAGAAAAAACGTTTATTCGAAGGAATAAAAAGTTTAGAAAAAATATCTGGAAAATACTGTTTATAGCTTATTTTTAATGTGTGGAAAACCAAGGATTTTGCAAGCAGCTATTAAACTTTTAATGTTCTCAAAAATAGTACACCACTATTTTTTATATCACATGCATTATCTCTGAGCAATCATATATTCTCTAAAATGGTATACTCTACAAAATTTTGTGTTTTTCTGACCTGTTAAAGGTGTAACCTGAAATAATATCTTTCTAACCAGGTGCCTCAGTTTGTAAACATAGCTGTGTTTACCAATTTTTATATACATAATGCTTACATATTTATGGTCTTTTTCATAAATATTATCTAACATGACATCATTCAGGGGCAAAAAATACTTTCTTAGATCATTCTTAATCTTGAATTATGGGTGTTTCTCTATTATGTCACTATACTGGATTTTTATGGAATTGAAACTTTTGGCATTTGTTTCTGATAAAATTTATTATGAAATTGAGTTTTGGTATGGGATATAGGTTAAAAAAATTACCTTCTCGAGTGTTATGATAAGTTATAGTTTTTAAATGAAAAAAAAAAATAGTTTCCAAGAGCTTTAAAAAAATATGCTTTAACATAGCAAACCAAAATAATTGCCTTATATCATTTAATATTGTCTCCAACATGTGAAAAAAAAATAAAAATAGACCTTCTAGACAATATTTTGGTCTTTATTAATTAGTTAACATAAGAATTATTGCTAATTATCGATTTATCTGACTTGATTTAAACAAATTTTATTTTATTTTATGAAAAAGTGATTGTTTTAATGTAGGTATTATATTATTTCCATTGCTTTTAAGCTAAATACTACACTAAGCTTTACACCTATAAAAAACAATAAAACAAAAATATATACATATATTCACACATTTATTTTTTACTACAAAAAGAAAAACATGAATTGCAACTTTACTTTTCTGTGGATTTATCTGGTACTGAAATTTGTATTGTTGTTTTACTTAAATCTCAGTTCACCATTGGATTTATCTGGTTTTGTTTGATCGGTCTTTGTATGCAGAAAACTTTAAATTATTACAAGTCACCCTAAAATTTGTTCAGTAAGTTTTTATAACACATTTGAAACATTTTTATTACAAAATGCGTTTAAATTTGAATTTATTGGATGACTAAAAGCCACTTAATTGAAAAAATGTTCCAGGTATTACCTCTCTTGCATAGGAATAAGGTAAATACAGTACAAGTAAAAAAATTATTCTAAATTTGTTTATCAGTCAAAATAGATCACTGTTAAGTATTTCATGTAAGGTTATTTCAGTTTTCACATACCAGCACTATAAACATAATTTTCCTAATTTTTAATTTACATATCATTAGGATGTACAGGGTCCTGCAACAGTGCGTCGGTCTTCCATAAAGCCTAAAAAAATTAGGTTAAAATTTTCTAACCTCTTAAAAAAATTTTGGGACCTTATAGCGCATATCTGGCAAATATTTTGAAGTATACAGGGTGCTTCAAAAAAGTAGGGCGATATAAGCAGCATTTTTTTTAAATGGAATGCCATTCTTTTTATTTTATTTTTAAGACCGCCTTAGGCTACCTAGTATACGCACTAAATATGGCTGCTTTGTCATGCGCAGTTTGACTGCAATAATTTTTTTTTATAAAAAAAACCTAAAAATCATTACATCATTTAATTTCATCAATCATTAAATATTGGACTTAATTGGGATTCTAGAAGAATGGAGAATCACTTTGACTTAAATTGTTTCCTTCTGTCATATACAGGTTGTTCGTAGTTAGCAATCATATTTTACGAATTTCAAAGCTCCATTTCTCGCTTTTTTTTAATGGAACACTCTGTATATTTTTTATCCATTTAATGAAGATTTAATACATTAACATTTTTTTTTATGTAAACGTATTAGCTATCTTTTAGCTATCTTTAGTCGTTTTTGAAATATTCACGATAATTATCCGTAGATAGATAATAAAATGTTTAAATAAGAACCAGGAAATCTGCATTCTTAACAAAATAGGTATTTTAATACCTTTTTTGTTGCCAAGCAAAATATTTCACCTGTTTCTCTAAATAAATTTTTGACATTTTGGTGAGAATATCATTTTTGTATGTGTATTATCAGCTTAAGTATTCAGTTATTTGAATTATCATAACTTTGTTTGTAAAATAAATTTGGAGTTTTGTTTCAGAAATCTAATCTGAACGAAAATTGCATACTTATAAAACGCATTTTAGCAAAGACGAACTTGTTGACATGATATTTGTGTTGGGGGAATCTGAAAAGAATTGCCTCTTAGCCTCTCGAATGTATGGGGCGCGCTATAGAAAATGTCCAGAAGAAAAATCTTTTAGAAGGTTACTAGCAAGATTTGTGGAGACAGGGAGTGTTTGTTACCCCAAGCAAGATAGAATGAGGCCTGTTACTAATCAGGAGCAAGAGTTAGATGTGTTATTAACGGCAACCGAAGATCCTCACCTAAATCAGTCAAATATCGGAGCAGCAGTTGGAATAAGTGAAAGATCGGTGCAACGAATTAAAAAAAAAATCATTTTCATCCATACCACATTCATGAACATCAAGCACTTTTTAATAGGGATATACAAAACCGACTTTTGTATATCCCTTTTGTACTTGGAGCAGAAATAAATTACAAAACGACCCCACGTTTTTTAATATTGTCCTATTTACGGATGAGGCAACATTTCATAAAAACGGATCAGTAAATAGACATAACTTTCATTATTATTCATCCGAAAACCCCCATTTTATGCGGCAGATCGACTACCAGCATAGGTGGTCATTAAATGTGTGGAGTGGAATTATTGGAAGCACCATTATCGGTCCCTATTTTTTTAATGGTCATCTCAATGGAGAAATGTACCTTCAATTTTTACAAAATGAACTGCCTAGATTACTTGCAAATGTTCCATGAATTACTAGAAACCGAATGTGGCTTCAACAGGACGGAGCTCCTCCACATTTTTCTCGAAATGTCACTGAATATTTAAATGTAACCTTTGAAGAAAAATGGATTGGAAGGAATGGACCTATTAATTGGCCAGCCAGATCACCTGACCTAACAAAATTAGATTTTTTTTATGGGGTTTTGTAAAAGAAATTGTTTATAGTAGAAATCCACCTACAACAGCAGTAGATATGGAGCAGAGAATACGGGATGCGTTTGCTCAAGTAACTCCACAAATGCTACATGAAGTAGAAAGAAGTTTTCAGGAACGTATTAATTTATGTTTTAAACAAAACGGAGGACATATTGAACACTTAATGTAATTATAATAAAATGATAAATATTTTTAATATGCTTGTTTAATTATTATCGTGAATATTTTAAAAACGACTAAAGATAGCTAATATGTTTACATAATAAAAAATATTCATGTATTAAATCTTCATTAAATGGATAAAAAATATACAGGGTGTTCCATTAAAAAAAAGCGACAAATGGAGCTTTGAAATTCGTAAAATATGATTGCTAACTACGAACACCCTGTCTATGACAGAAGGAAACAATTTAAGTCAAAGTAATTCTCCATTCTTCTAGAATGCCAATTAAGTCCAATATTGACATTGAATTAACACTTCTAGTATCAAGATGAAATTAAATGATGTAATGATTTTTAGATTTTTTTTATAAAAAAAATTATTGCAGTCAAACTGCGCATGACAAAGCAGCCATATTTAGCACATATACTAGGTAGCCTAAGGCGGTCTTAAAAATAAAATAAAAAGAATCGCATTCCATTTAAAAAAAATACTGCTTATATCGCCCTACTTTTTTGAAGCACCCTGTATACTTCAAAATATTTTCCAGATATGTGCTATCAGGTCCCAACATTTTTTTAAGAGGTTAGAAATTTTTAACCTCTTTTTTTTAGGCTTTATGGAAGACCGACGCACTGTTGCAGGACCCTGTATAATCAGTATAATTAGGATGTTACATTTAAGTTCAATTTCAAAGGGTTGCGATGACAAAGTTTGTCACCATCTGGTTTTTCTCATACCAGGTTTATTAATAATTATATAGAAGAAAAAATAAACAGTACATTTTTAAAAATAATAATAAATTAGATAAAAACATTTTTTTTTATATTCTGGGAAGACGATAACATACTTATATTTCCTTAAAAGTTAAAATTATGTCCAAAAGCTTCAATTTGTATATGTTCATAGTGATCAACAGACGCCAGTGGAACAGCGGAAAAACTCAGGAATGAGAGTAAGAATCAATAGAAGTCTCATAATCATCAAATATAATTATAGTTGGATCATAGTTCCTAATTAATTATATATAATTCTAATGATTACTATATTAATATAGAAGTAAAAAATTTTAAAAAGAATGCTGCCACCAATTGGAACAATAATTAGAACCTACCGTAACAAAATCTATATATTTAAACCCAGTAATAAAGAACAGTCAAATTAATTATATTTCAACATTAAAAAAATATTCTTTAACTTAATTGGTTGGTAAACAGGCTGTGGTGATATAAAAGACTCATTTAGAAATTATTGATCCACTCTGATTGATTCCACTAAATTTAATATTAGAAATAAGTAAAGAAACAAATTGTCCCATTCAACTTATGAAAATTATAAGAAACTGAGTGGTAAGCCGGTTTTTGAAATATATCTGCAATCAAATTTGGATTGATAACTGAGGTATGAATTAAAAAGTCATTTAACAATATTTTTAAGACCTTCCCAAGGCATTTGATGCTGTGGCTTACATTAAACTTCTTAAAATGCTTGAAAGATTGACAAGAAGAGCTTTTTAGATTTTTTCTAGTGATTCTTCTGAACCCTATCAAACTTAATTATATTAATCAGGAGCAGCTACAGGAGAGGGTTTTGAAATATCTAAATCTTATAAAAATGTAATAATGGTATTCAGTGTATAGTGATCCTAATAATTATGTTTGGTCTACAAAATTTTAGATTTGGACATCACCCAAAAAAAAATCAAAATTATCATATGTATCCACTGCAGATATTAATAATAACTTAAGGTTTAGATCTGTGTTAATAGGGGTAATGGGAAAAAAGCTATTTCCTGGGAAAAGCTTTTTCTAGAAAAACAATATGTAAGGATCTTTTTATACACTCGTATTCTTGTTTTTACAATGTAAAAGTTTTTAAAACATTATTTCTTTAAGTACATTTTATTATAATCTTTCTATTCATGCATGTATGTATCACTTATACTTTATAGACACTGTGTATGAAAAAAAGAATAAAACTGTTACAAATAATATATAAGTTATATTACACATCTTCTGACTGATGAAAGTATTAATTGCAACTCTCAAAAAGTCTAAATCATTTTTGCAGTACACTTTGGTAAATTATGTTAAATGTTTTATATATATTTGGCTTTTGGTACAAGATTTTATAGATTTAGATAATAGAATAACTTTAAAACTCTAAAAAAAATTAATTTTTAGACCTATTGTGCAAATAGAACCTTATTCAACTTATGAATTCCTACAGTATTGTTAGTTTTAGATGCTTTCTTTTAATACCTAGGTTTTAATAATGTAATATTTATATAAAATGTGTAATTAAAAATTACACATATATTAATTAATAGATTTGCTTATTATGTAGAGTGTATAAATGTTTTAATATATAAGCTTAAGGCAGCATTTAAATATTTATTGAACATTTTTGTGATTAAAGAATTTTTGAATTTGAATATTTCATTGCTTATTACAAACCTTATAATAATTAGAAGCTTATGAGTTTTTTTAAATTACTATATAAATCATTGTTTTCCTCTAACAATCAATAGAACCGTTCATATCATATACAGTCGCGGTCATATAAATAGCACACTTTGAATTTCTTTTATATTTGCACTAATTAAAAATATTTAAACATTCCGATGATTTGTTTATGTTTATTTAGTACAAAGAATAAAAAACACAAATTCTTATCGAATTGTGTTGGTATTTGGCTTTAGTACTAAGGTATGACTCATCTGTGAATTGACAAATAAATAGCACTTTTGTTTGTAATAGTTTATTCCATCTTGTTAAAAATAAGTGTTTGTTTCATTTATATGTATTTTTTATATTTTACTGTTTTTCTGTATACTTTTTAGTGGGTAGAAAAAAGCACTGTGGACCTGAAAGAAGAGCATTTATTGTGCAGCTCAAAAATGATGGACAGTTTCCAAAATTGCCCAAAATCTAAAATGATTTAGAAAGCTAGTATACAAGGCTCTTAAGCTATATGGTTATGGATAAGCTATATATAAGGATCATAGAGCAAACAAAATAAGAAAAAAGTAAAACTTTCCACGATTTTGATAAACTCATAGTGAGCTAGTTCTAAAGTCCTAATAAGTTAATCCTTTTACCAACGCATCTCAAATAAGAAGGGAAATCGTAAGGAAAATAGTTTTACACATCACTTTCATTTTCTCATTTCTAAAGCAAACAGACTTCCAGGTTTTGTGTATAGATAATCTAGAAATAATCCAATCCAATTACATGAATCATATTATTCACATTGAGAATGTTCAGCATAGATTTATCAAGTTCATTAAATATAAACTTCTAAAATTGGGTACAGCTTAAAGCTAAAGCACTGATCAGACTGTTTCATATTTTTTCCTGAACACTGCATCAAGCAGAAGAGAATATTTTGATGAATGTCTTGCTTTTAAAGTCTTGTTACTAAGGACTTCTGAATGTTTACCTGCATTTACCATGTATGTAGCATGCAGAATTTGAAATCATGATCTTTTGCATATTGCTTTCTGCAGATCAGCTTACTTGTTGGATAATCCAGTCAATAGAATTTCAGCAACAGTTAATAATTATGCAAAGGATCTTGATTTCCTTGGTAATAATTTAAATGAATTTAAAAAATCTGCTTGTACATAGTCTTAGGTTAATTTTATTCTCATGACTTTCTTTTTGATGTTAATCATTATTTTGGTTTAGTGTACTACTGAATGATTTTTTGTGTTGAATGAAGTGTTGATAAATAAAAAAATAGAAATAAATTACATAAAATTACATTTTTTTAGAGATATTTGTGATGGTTGCTACAGTTTATTCTCAGATCCTTCATTGCTTATTAAATAAAAACAAATTTAATTGAATTATTTTTAGGTCACAATAATGTTATTTTTAAGAGTGATGTGCAAATTGCCTGTAACATAATTATTATACCCAATGCATTTTGTTTTTGGTGTGGCATAAGAGTATATTACTCCCTTAAATGACTATTCATTTTATATATTTGTCTATAGCTGCTTGTCTTAGGTTTAATTTCATAGTTTTCCTTTTGATGTTAACCATTATTTCAGTTTATAAAGTACATTGAACTATCGAATGTTTGTTGGTAAATGTTAATAAAGAAATATATAAATTACCTAAAATAATTTTTTTTAGAGATATTGTGATGTTTTCTATAATTTATTCTACTCTCAAATTCTTCATTGCCTGTTAAAGAAAAATAGATTTAATTGAACTATTTTTAGGTTATAATAATGTTGGTTTTAAGAGTGATTAGCAAATTGCATTTTATTTTTGGTGTGGCTTAAGAGTTTACTATATTCAATGAACACTTCTACCGTTGATTGAATATTTGGGAAGATACGCAACCTTATGGGCTAAAGCGTGACCGCAAAAATGCGTGAAAAATAGATGGCGATTCTCTCCAGTATGCGCGAAAATAATTTCGTCCGTCGCTTCTCATTATTAATCGGCCGATCATCCCTGAGTCGTGTGGGAGAGTTTTTGCACAGGTTCGTGTTTGCCGTATTGAAATTTGGTAGTTGTTAAAAAATTTTCTTGGATATCATAATCACAAATAGATAGATATATGTAAATGTGTTTAGTTTGTGAGACAATGGCTCCTTTAGGCAAAATTAATCAGTGTGCGAATCGTGGGTGCAATAATGTAAGAAAATGTAAAAACAATGTTCTCAGTTTTTTAAGATAGAAATATTTTTAATTAATAAAAGCTTTGCTAAATCAAATAATGTATCTTCTCTAATAAACCCATCAGAGAATTTTTCAAATTTGTGTCAAAATACAATAAAATCCTTTAATGAACTTTATCATATCATCATCTAGAAGTAAATAATAATAGATGCAATTATTATTTACAATAGATTCTATATGCAAGTCAATTAATAAAATATTACTAGATAAAATAAATATAAATAAACCAAAACTATGTCCACAGCATATTGATAAATTTTTGCATTTATTAATTAAGACTTTGATTTATAACAACCTAAAATGGGAATCTCAAAATCTTATTAGAAAATCTTTAAAAAAATCTAGTTATAAACCTCACAGAAAATTATCTATTTTATCTACAAAAATCAATCCGAACTCTTAAAGATATTGTCTCTTCATGTCTATGAGAGCCATTTTCTCTTTTTCTTTTTTTTACTTTAAGAAAATTTTAAATTAATATATTATGTTTATGGTCTTTAGTGTTTTAAGTATTTTCAATAATTGTTTTCATGATGAAATTCATTCATGAAAAAGATAAAAATAAAGCCTAAAAAGCCTTTAAAGTTATTGAGAAACTGGTTATAGTACGAATGGTAGCTTTCCTAATTAAAAAAAATAACATATTAAATGAATGTCGAGTAATGTTTTCATTCATGGAGAGATTATATTTGACCTTGAAGAAGGTCACTTTGCTGCAGCGGTATTCTGCGACTTCTCTAAAGACTTTGACTATGTCAACCATGGAATACTGCTCGGTAAGCTTTCTAGATATGGGTTTAGGGGAGTTGCTCTAGAATGGTTAAAATTTTGTTTTGTTAGACAGAAAAAAGTTTGTTTGGCCAAATGGCAGTTTGTCTGAACTTGTGTAGTAAGCAGGGTTCGTTTCTCGGTCCTATTTTATTTCTATTGTATATAAATGACCTGGCGTCTCTCCAGATAAGAGGATTCTTCACTATTTTTGCAGATGACACCACTATCTTATGGGCAGACAATAATAAAAGCACATTAACAAGAACAATTTCTAAAGATTTATTAATGATTAAATAGTGGTTTGATGCTAATTTGTTGTCTTTAAACATAGATAAGACTAAATTGTTAAGTTTTGATGTTCAGAGCAGTTCATGATTCACAACAAAGAATTGGAAGTGAATAATTTTAACAGATTCTTGGAATTGTTATCGATCATAAACCTAAGTTTTATGGAGGTCAGGATGCAAAAACTGGCTAGACGATGTTATGCTGTTAGAGTGGTTTTAAATGAACTGAGATTGATATCTGCAAAAACGGTCTATTTTTTTTGTTGAAAGTTGGAACTTACTTTCATACAAAAATACCTACAGTATGGAATAACATTTTGGAGTTGCATTAGTAAACGGCTTTTTGACTCGATGTTTGTTTTTAAAAAACGAGCCATTAAATATATGTGTCATAAATCTCCACAGGACATGCAGACCCCTATTTAAATATACTTTCCTTGTGTTGCTTGTTTATTGTTGAGTCTGCTTGCCTAATATATAAAAAATATAAATTGTATCTTTAAAATAATGGCTCCTTAAAACATTATAATATCAGAAACGAATACAATATTCCAATGCCCATCCCGAAAAGTGAACTAAGAATTCTCTTATTTACTTGACCATAAAAACTTTTAATCATTTTCCAAATGTCATAAAAGTCTCTAGAAGTTCTCCTCGCTTTAAAAAGTCCTTAACGAAACTCCTTAAAAGCAAGTATTTTTATAACATTAGAATTTTTTGAAGATAGTTAGGAATAGGCCAATAATATATAATTAGTTTTTAGTAAAGATGTAAAGGTTAGAATTTGTGATGTTACTCTAAAAAATTTTTAAGTCGTCTTGCTTTGAAATTGAAAATACATTTTGTGTTTATACTAGTATGTTAAACCCACTATTGTGTATTGTTTTTAAATTATGTGTTAGTAATATGTCGATTAATGTGCCTATTTTATATCATAGAAGTACCATGTCAACAAGTAGGTACCATGTAAATATGAATAAAGTATGTTTTGAATTTTTTGAAAGTCGAAATTGTATTTAAAAGAGAGAGAGGTATATAATATTTAATAAGGATGATTCCAACTACTCACTAGAAATTACCTCATTAAAAAAGTAATTAAAAGGGTTATTCAAAACTGCAAGTGGCCAACATGGCGTCGACAAGAAGAAAAAAAGTTGATTATGACTCTCTAAAGAAGGAACGTCGTATTTAAAAGTTAAAGATGTTAACTTGTAAATGAGAGAAAGTGTTTACAACAATGTATAAATGATTTTATTTTATATTTTCAAATAACGCCAGAAAAAAATTAAAAACCATTTTGCCAAATTTCACCTTTTTCCTGAATATTAGGAAGTATTTGGCATTTTTCCAATTTTTAGATTGCATTTATTCAATCATTGCATTTATATTGCGCAACTTTCGCCTAATTAAACTATTTACTGCTCATCCTTACTTTGGACATCCTGTATAATCGCGATGAGACCCTTCATACTGTTAAACAAAATATTTGATTTTTTCTTATTAACTTTTTCTAGTTTTAAGAATTAGTAATTAAGTGTTTGCCTGTATTGCAAATTAAAATGTGGCCTATTTTCTATATTTTATAGTGTTGTTACACCCTTATTCAAAACCTTTTAAATTTTGCGATTTTATTTTTATATTAATTTTAGTTAAAGGTATCTATTTTTCAATATTTTTGTCCAAAAAAAGTGTACTTCACAGATCTCACTACCCTACACAGTTTTTGAAATATTGGCTGGTTTCACAAACCCGTATTGTCAAAAATCACATTACGGGCTACTTTTTGCAAAAAATTATTGACTCTAAAAAACTATAGTACCGTATATAGATATTAAATCTTTAATTATTGAATTTACTCTTTATATTTACGTGAAACCTACCTATATCATCACCTTTATTTAATATTTTTGTTAATTAATAAATAAAAGCTTATTGAATTTTTGTTTTGTTTTTATTTATTTATTTTTGTCTCAAAAAAGGATTTTGGTAAGTAATTTATTATTTGTTAATAAAATTTAAGTTGTAAGAGATAGCACCTTCCAATACATTACTTGACCACCACATTTATCTAGTTATTTATGCGAGATCACAGCGCATTTAAATATCGGCAATAACAAAATAAATAAAAGCGCTGTTATCATCATCGCCCTTGTCTTAAAAAAATAACAAAACGGCCGGACGCCCAAAGATTCCCGCGTCGTTAAACTGCAAATAGTCAATATAGCGCCGACAAAGAAAAACAAAACAAGTTGATGATGGCTCTTTAAAGACAGAACGTCGTATTTTAAATTTAAAGGTGTCATCGTATAGGCGAGAAAAAGTGGTCACAATAATTTATTTATTTAATAAATACTTTTGTCATATATTTTGAAATAACGCCAGAAAAAAAAATAAAATGATTTTGCCAAATTTCAGTTTTTTGCAAAATTTAGGAGTATTTAGATTTTATTATAAAAGGACACTATATTGCTTAACTTTCCTCTAATTATACCACCTCTATTGACGTCCTGTATAACCGTGATGCGGGGTCTTTAAACAAAATGTTTTTTTTTTGTTACTAGGTATCTTTTTATAGTTTTAAGTATAGTTGTAACAACTGGTAATTGAGAATTTTCCTGTGTCGCTTAAAACTTAAAATGTGACCTATTTTCTATTTCTATTAACATCCTCACTCACAACCCCTTACTTTACAGATCTCACTACGCTGCACAATTTTTCAGATATTGAATCACATGACAAAATGGGTTACTTTTTACAAAAAATTATTGATCAAGAAGTTATATTACCATCGGTATTAAGTCTTATGAATTATTTCAATTATTCTTTATAATATTTACGTGAAACCTACTTATATCTTAAAATTTGTTCCACATATTTTTTGTATATTAGTTTTTAGTTAATTAAGTGCAACGGGCATTTTATTTAAAAACTTGACCCTCTTGAACACAAAATGGAGGAAACATAATGTTTGTTGGAATTATAACTTGTATTAAACTTTGTTGGTAATTTTGTAAAAATAGCTTTTTATATATATTTTTGTATTAATTTTTGTCTCAAAGACATATTTTGGTAAGTAATTATTTGTTTTTAAAATTTAACTTTTAAGAAATTTCAATATGCCTCCACCCTTAAGTATATCACTTATCACTTGACCACCACATAAATGACACCGTGCTGTATGTTCAAAAAAAAAAATAAAAACATAGTTGGCAGCATCATCCCATATCTTAAAAAAATATCCAACACGGCCGCGTAACCGCAGATTCCAGCGTCATTGAAAACCTGACTCAAAGAAGCCAAAAGCCAGGTTCAGGCAGCTAAGATAAATCGTTCCTAGATTTGACGCTTCGCGGCAGCACCACACGGTGCACGAAACTGAACGGTAATCCGATAGTCGACTGGGTACACTTTTTAACACAGGATTGCGTATCTTCCCAAATATTCAATCAACGCTTCTACTATATGTATATAGTATAATATAAAAACTTTAATGACTGACAGTTCTAAAATTACTATTAAATAATATTATAGTAGGTCATAAAAAAAGAAATGTTGATCAAATCAGGTATAGGACAGCACAGACAGGCTAATGTGTTCTTGGTAATACATACCTATAAATCTATCAAGTAATTAAAATAACATTTACATTTGTTTGTAAAAAGCTATTTAATCATTTTTAAGCTGTTAAATAAAAAGAGACTACCAGACTCTTTTAAAAAGAAAAAATGTATAGATAGGCATATTTTGTGGCAGATTGATCACTAGATGATGGATAGTTAAATTCAGAGCAATATTTAGAAATTCTGCAAACACAAGTTGAGGAAATCTAGAGGAAATGCCTCTAGTCCAGCAGAGGCATCTAATATTCCTCAAGAAGGTGTGCAACCACACAATTCTAGAGTGGTCAGTAATTATTTAAATGAGCAGTTGGGTGAGCAGTGGATAGCAAATCAAGGTCCAATATGTTGGCAAAGTTTACTGAATAAAATACTTTTATAAAAAAATAATTTTATTCAGTAAACTTTGATGTTGGCCTCCTAGGTCCCCTGACTTAACACCATTAGATTTTCATCTTTGGGAAAGAATAAAGGACTTTGTATACCAACAGACAATTACTTCAAGAGAAATGTTGGAACAAGCTTTGCATAATGCATTTGCAACAATAAGAAATATTGAATTAAGAAATGCTGTTAGTTATGTAGAAAAATGTTGCCGATCAGGAAGGAGCTCAGTTTCAGCACTCATTATAAGTAATACAGAGTTGCAGTTTTAGCTAAAATATCAGTAAAAAAATAAAATATAATTTTTAGTGGTTGTTTGCTACTTCTTATTTGATTTTTGGTACAGTAATATTTACATACCTATAGGTATTTAGTTTTGTTGTGTTATTTATTTTATTAAAATATATCTTTAGTGTTATTTAGTTTATTTCATTTGCTTTGTTTCTACATGAAACCATACTTATTAATTAATATATGATTAATATTTTAATAAAACATGAGCTGTTGTTTAATTTACTTTTCATTTTCAAAAGCGCTTACTAAAGTTCTCAAATTAAAAAAAAAAACAATCATAATGTCCTTTTTTAATGTTTGAGACAATGTCTTAAATAACTGCACTTGCTCTTAATATTGAGATTGATATTGCCAGCATTTAAATTCTCATTATATTTGATAAAACATTTATTCATATTGAATTTTTCAAAAATTTGATACATTTTTGAATTTTAGTATTGAAATCTAAATATAAAGGTAAACATAGATTATAAAAACAAGTTTGTTTATGTCAATATTAAGCACCACTTTTAAAAGGTTACAGCCCACCTACAGGGCCTTTAACATGTGAAAATTGCAGGTCATTTGTGTTTTTAATATTTAAGAAATCTATATATTGCAAACTATTGAATTTAGAATAACAGTGTTATATATTTTTAAAAAGGGAATTTTAAGAGCTACAAGAAAATGTAAAAAAATAATATGTGTTTATTTAATTTTTTTTTTCAAAATAATAATATAAATATAAATGTAATATGCATGTTAAGCACTAAGAAGTGCTAGAAGAGTCATACGGAAAGTACATCTTTAAAAACAGAGCAGCCATAGGCAAAAAATGAAAATTACCAAATTTCAGAAATGCCCTCTAACCGCCAAACTGTTTGCCATAGCAAAATTTCATTTGTTTAAATAAACTTCTTTTAAAATTCAAGCTTGGAGAATGGGGGTGACATTTTTTTTATCTCTGACAGGGACCTGACCAGCGTTGCCAGTTTGATTTTGCAAGGGGTAATAGAATGTCCAATGAAAAGGTAACAGATTTGAAAAAAAGGTAATAAATTTTCAAAAAAGTTGTGATTGTTGGGTTAGGCATATTCTGGGCTCGAATCTATATTTAGTTTAAGAAATAAATAAATTTTGACTGTTTAACGGATGCCGATATGAAACGGAGACATTAAACCATCATGCGTGAAGAAAAAGACGCCTATTATGAAGTGTACTACCATTCAGTTTTTGCCTCGCTTGTGAATTTTAAATAATCAGGAGTTGAAATATGAACTCAATTCATAATATAGGTAGAGCGCTTTTATTTTCTTTTTAAAAGGTAATAGGTAATAGATTTTAGCAAATGGTAACAATGTAATAAAAGTTTTGAAAAAGTAATAGATCTATTACAATTGTAATAGACTGACAACCCTGGACCTGACTTTCCATAAGAAAATGTCTAAATTGGCCCACCCTGTACACAGTAACAGGCCCTCAATTAGGTCATTTAACTCTCAAAACTAATTAAAATAAAACAACCACAAAATTAGTGAATTCTGAAATAAATTTCCTTTTCAATAATGAAAACAAAGTTGAGCTACTTCTTTTTATTTCCAAAGCAATTATCTGAAAAATAGAATGGAACTACTTGAATTAACCAACTGTTTATATCAGTATTAGGTACCCCAGTATTATTAAGAGGTTCATATTTTCAAAATCACCTTGCTTTAAACCTAAGATGGCCAATGGAACCCCATGAAATTGAAATACAATACTAAACACTAACAGTGAACAAATAACCATTTAAAATTAAAAACAGGAAATTGTTAATACTGTGGTGAAAATTTTGATTTAAGTCAGTCTAGATATTTGTAATGGTTGCTACAGTTAGTTTATTCTGCTCTCAAACTTTTTATTGCTTTAAAAAAGACATTAAATTGAATTATTTTTAGGTTATGATATTATTGGTTCTAAGAGTGATTTGCAAATTGCCTTTATTTTATGTGCACCTTAAAATATTTTAGTTTTGGTGTGGCTGAAGGTTTTACTTAATTTAATGATGATAGCAAACATAACATAAAAACTTAAACTGCTGACAGTGCCAAAATGACTAATGACTATAATAGTGTAATAATTGTTTTGAATAAAAACTTACCAATTGAAATTCTCTTCGCCTATCGAAAGCTCTGCGAATACCACCATCTTTCCATAATCTGGAAAGTAGGGGAGCATACTGCATGAACTGCCTTGAATCCAATATCATACTATTATGAAACTTATGCTGCAAAAGTTGATTTCCTACATCAAAATTATTGTTTTCCTCCCATGGTATACCAAGTTTATTTCTTGCATCAACAAGAACTTGCATACCCTTAAGCACATTTTGATAAATGACTTGTTGGTACTCGCGAATTTGTTGGTTTTCGAACTTCACCCCGTGGATAATCCTCATTTGCTTAAGAAAAGTGGATTTTCCACTCTCTCCAGCCCCAAGTAGGAGGATTTTCACTTGCCTATTTAAGATCTGTTTGTCCCTCTCCAGACTTTTGTCGATCTGTTGGCTTTTGTACCGTTGCTCCATTTCTTCGGGAGTGAACTTATAACGCAAACAACACGGACACGACCAACCAAAACTAGACATTTTGAAAATAAAATCAAAATACGAAAAGTTTTTTTAAACTACATAGCTTAACTGTCACGAGAACCACATAAAACCACAAATAGCAAAATACAACTGACAAATGCATTGTGATTGCATAAATGCGCGTGCGTCGGCCATCTGTCAAATGTCACACCGGTTGCCGATTTGTTTGTCCGTCCACCACTCCCTTTATTAGTGGAGCGGAAAATCACTACTTTCAGAATTATTAATTTTTATACAGGTCGTATGTTTATTGCGAAATGTAGCATTTCATTGACAATATAGATATTCTGATAAAATATAGAATATCGTTAAATAAAAAAAAATTAAAATTTAGTAATTAAAGTTAAATAAAAATAATTCGCTGGTACTAAAATGAATTAAAATATATGATTTTTTAGAGGAAACTGGCACATAATGGTAAATATTTTTTTTACATTCTATGCTTTTTATTCATGCTACTACTGTTCCACCAAAAAAAAGTATCCAAACGCTAAATTTCAGCTTGGTATTCGGAGGTAATTATCAGTCCTGGATTTACACTAGGGGCAGTCGGGGCAAGTACCCAGGGCGGCAAATCTCAAGAAAGAAAAGAAAATATTTTCAACGGTTATACTTATAAATTACCATAGGGAATGTTGGGGAATTTACATGTCAGATATTAAGAGTAAAATTTGCTTTAATGAAGTAAATCGAAGGCCTGATAAATACTTTAAAACGTAAACTAACAACTGGCAACATCTTTTTGACGTTTTTTGACCCAAATATCTATTTGTACTTTTGTACTTTTCTAATGAACTTTTTTGAATATAATGTAAATTATCCATTGAAAAGTTCATGCATACATAAAAAGCAGACGCGTCTTTCGATGAAAACGACACACTCATATACGTCTTTAGATTTCTATAGCTTAATTAATAATATTTTTTTTTTCATTGTCTACATGATCAAGCAAGTCTGTAATTAAAAATCCGTCTCCATTTTGCAATTGTAAAAAGTATTTTTCTCCTGTTATTTTATATATTTTTTGTCTTAGCCTCCCTTCGTGATAAAAAAAAAGACGAAAGCAAATTATATTTAATTGGATACAAATTAATTTCTAAAATAAGGATTTTACTAGTATTTCAATATGATTGATGAGTTTTAGATAATATGCAATTTAATATTCAAATTGATCTAGCAACCGCACTCGTCAGGATAATAAAACATATATAAACACCTTAAAAAAAAAGAATGATAAGCTAGGATGTTGTATTACCATAGAGGTCAAATACAGGGTTTTTCTTCAACTACAGTAGTACGGCACGTTATAATATAAGTAGTATTACAGATTTGTGAGTTCTTCTTTAAAGTTCTTCAAAAATTATGTTAGTTTTTTCTCAAAATTAACTTAAAAAAGGAACGTTTGACTCTTAAAAGAGTAAAAAAAAGATGGAATAAAAAATTATTCGTTCAGCTTATTACAGATCCTATGAAGCAAGAGATAGATCGAACGATAAAATATAAGTTTATTTACATACAAGTATTTTTATCTGTAGAAACTTCTTACTGTTTATTTTGCTATTCCTGTTTTGCAGAAAACACAGTAATATGTACATCTGTGATATAAACGTAAATGTACAAAATAAATCAGTTGACCAGCAACAAATAACAAACCTCAGCATACGATTTTACCTACCCTAACTTCGCAAGCTAAAATCACCTAAAAAAAAAGGGCGGCATTTTTCACAGTGCCCAGGGCGGCATTTTTTGCCTGGCAATTACGCAAGTGCTTAAAAATATTTGACAATTTTGCATGAAAGCGTATTTTTCTAAAAACAACACGTGTTCAGTTTCTTATTTTGGCTATTTTACAAAATATGAAAATGCTCGAATGTTGTTTTTCAAAGAATATATGTTTGAATGCAAAATTATTTTAAAAGTTTTAGGCACGAGTGTAATTTAGGGAGAAAATTACATACGTTGTTTTCGCTTGATTACAGCGAAAACAAGCCAAAAAAAATTGATGGAAAACCACCCGTCAAGTTTTCATTATTGATTGACAATACATCGCCCAACAACGCCCTTTATTTGAATAATAGCTTTATAAGGTAAAGAAATGAAATTTGGTATATCGATAGAATGGTTATAAGAGCATCTTTTGACATATTCTGTTATTTTACTTCCGGTTTAACAGGAAGTGATACTAACTTTGTTATTTTAAATAGGACAATTGGTATATTATTACGTATTGTGATAGAAAATATTCTGATCATAATGTTGCCGCATTTGCTACATTTTATTTGATACTTATTGAAAAAATCTTTTTTTTAAATTTTGAAATGGGGCCTGAGTATTTGTGATATTTTCTTAATGTTTTCAAATAGCACCTTATTATGAATACCCACTTCTGAAATGCAGTCTTTCAGAAATATAGTCAGTAAAAGTTTCAGATATTAGTAAACACTAAAATTGCGCTTGACAAGATGTCACGTATAATGTCAGTTGAAAAAAAGTTGAAAAACGCGTCAAAACGCATCCTACTATTCAAGAAATCAAAGCCTCTGATTAATTAAATGCGTTTATTTATGTAACTTTTTTTTTTATTATGGGCTTATTTTTCAACCGATTTAAAAACTAACCTTATCAAATTATACGGAAAAAAATCTGTATTTCAAAGTGGGTGTTCCCAATAACGTGATATTTAAAAAAATGAAGTAAATACCAAAATTACTGGTTTGGACATTTTAAATAGGCGTGTAAAAGATTTAAGTCATAAAATGCAATGAAATCTATTTTTCCGTGATTACTTGATTAAAACTTTTAACGCATTCATGGCACCCTATTTAAAAATCTAAAAAAATTATTTTTTCTATGAGTGTAAAACAAAAAGTAGCAAATGCAGCATCACTGTTCTGAGAATATTATTTCTATCGAAATACGGAATAATATACCAAGTGTCTCATTTAAAATAAGAAAATTAGTCTCACTTCTGGTTAAACCGGAAGTGACGCAAAACAACGAAATTTGTCAAAACTGGCTCTTGTAATAATTCCATCAATATATCAAATTTCATTTATTTATCTTGAAAGGTAAAATAGTTATTTTAGTTCCCTTTTTCCTGTGTCACCCAGTGTACATATATAAAATTCCTAGGTAATAAAATTTCAAAAATAATTGCCTATCTTCTGTCAATGAGTAAAATTCGTCTTTACTGTATATACAAGCATCTGTTATTATAAATTTTAAAATAGTCTTAAACTTACCAAGTGGCAGCAATCTTATCTCTAAAGGTAATGCATTAAATTTGTAACGACCTATCAGCCTTACCAGCTTTATGCTGAAGGCGATGGAGAGGCTGATTGATCAGTACCTTAAGGAAAGCATCCTGGTCAAAACACCACTGCATGTGCACCAATACGCCTATCAGGCGGCAAATCGGCTTGTGGTGCCTTGTGGTCGACAGCCTGATAAATCTTTTAAACAACTCTGTCCTATACACACAGGCCTACGCTGATGATCTGGTAATCCTTTGCCCGGGGAAAGACGCCGTCTCAATGCGAGGCCCTATGATGAGAGCCCTGCGTATGGTGGACATATGGTGCCTCTCGTAGGGTCTCAGGATTAACCCCAAAAAAGCAGAACTCCTACTATTTACGAGGAGACGTAACTTTGGCACGCCCCCTGTTATATCTCTAGGTGGCGTGCAGCTGCATTACTCCAGGACAGTTCGATGTCTGGGAATCAAGTTAGATCCTAAACTCTCCTGGTACGATCATGCAGAGACCAGAATGAAGAAGGCCACCTGCGCGCTATGGGCCTGCAGGCGAGCTTTCGGCAATACCTGGGGTCTGTCTCCTAAGATCCTTCACTGGATCTACTTGCGCATTGTGAGACCTCTTGTCACATACGTGGCTATCGTTTGGTGGCCATGTACGGAGATAGCAAAAATTCGCGCTCAACTGGACAGAGTCCAACGTCTTGCATGTCTCAGCATAACGGGTTCCATGCGAACGGCGCCAACTAGAGCGCTCGAGACTCTGCTGAGCCTTCCGCCTCTGGACCTCGTTGTGCAATTCGAGGCAATGAGGACTGCGTACAGGCTATACGTCCTCGGCGAACTACGTGCTGGCGAGACCGGTCACGCAAAAATTTGATCACGGGCCATACAGGAATGTCCTCTCCTTCTGATGGGCAGTGACTGCATGGCTCCAGTGACTGTGGATTGCGAGGGATTCGTGACGCACATTGCAGGTAGAGAGGAGTGGCAGCATTCCAACAGACCTGCATTGCTAAATAGGGGGACCATCTGGTACACAGATGGCTCCAGAATGAATAACAGAGCTGGTTAAGGCTTTGTGGTGGGATCCCACATACCAGTAGGGCATACTCGCTGGAAGAGCACGCCACTGTCTTCCAGGCCAAAGTATTAAAGTATAGTCGCGGAATGCCCAGCACTCACGCGCGCCAGGTTCAAATACTTGGGTAACACTTTCAGTGTACCGAGTGACTTTAAGTCCTTCAGACCAGAGAGCCTTATCGGTTTCTCTAAGTCCGTTGGGCTCTGGTAACCCCCGGTGGGGCATGACGGGTCCATCAGGAGACCTATATGCACAACTGCCTTGGCAGCCCACTGTTTCGACAATGCAATTCAATTCAATGCATTAAATAATTTAATTTCTTGCATGCTGCTTCTCGCCAGTCTAGTAAATGGCACGACCATTTAATTTTTTTTATTTCTAGTCTCATAGCGATGCATGTCTGATAACATAGTATATCTAGAAATATTTTTCTTAACGTAAGTGAGTTTGTGGTATATGATTAGGCCATATAAGGTCATTATTTGCAGTGATTTAAAGAAAGATCGACAAGATTTAGTTTGTTTTAAGTTGACAATGCATCTTATGGCAGATTTTTGGACTTTAAATTTTTTTTCAAGATGTGTAGTGGCTGCAGAACTCCACACTAAAAGGCCATAGCATAGTATAGAATTAAATAGAGAATAGTAAGTGGTTAGTGCAGCTGCCTCATTAACTGTATTTTTAATTCGTCTTATGGCATAAATGGACTTATTAAGTTTGTTACAAAGAACATTTACATGAACAACATATAAAAGATTAATATCCAGAGTAGCACCTAAGAATTTTAACCTTTGTTTTTTCTTCAGTGTTACTAGAAGTTTTTGTTTCGACTACCACAGATTTAGTTTTCAACTCATTCACAGCTAGCTGATTTGAAGCAAACCATAACTTAGCCCCATCTAATAATATCCCAAGCAATCCAGCTGCGTGCCCCTAAAAGATACTCCAAATGTAGTATCATCTGCATAAAGAACACTCTCTGTTTCCTGACAATTTGTAAAAGCTTGTGGAGTATCATTTATGTACAGGAGGAAGAGGAGGGGACTCAGCACAAATCCTTGTGGCACATCAGTCTCGGCAAGCATTGGTTCACTGACATCATTTCTAAAGCAAACAACCTGGTACCTTTCATTGAGATAAGACTGCAATAGCCGAAAAGCAACACCTCAAATTCCATAAAAATACAGTTTGTCCAGCAGAATACATCGATTTACACAATCAAACGCTGCGGTTAGGTCAGTAAATACCCCTAAAAACTTAGAATCCATTTTCAAAAGCGTCCCTTATACATAATTCACCAAAGATAAAATTATTATAATCTTATGTTTATCTAGAAAGGCCACCATCTGATTAAGAATGACTGTCTCTAAAACTTTGGAAAAGGCAGAAAGTATTGCTATCTGCCTAAATATTTGAGGAAGGTTTCGTTCTCCTTTTTATGTATAGGAATTATCTTTGCAAACTTAAAGTGTTCTGGGACATGCATTTATAATATCTACCATTGGTGAGATTATATTCAGAGACTCTCCTAATAGTATAAACACTAACACTTAGAAAAGCCGAACTTGCTTTTTTTTATTCGGGTATTTGTCGATAATGCTTGCGTTTCGCGATTTTCGACTCACGAGCAACTTTGAACTAGATTGGTGAACTCTTTAATGGATCAAAGCTAATTTGATAATCATTATAGTATTTTTCTTGTTCTAATTTCGCTGTTACATTCCATAATGTTTTTATTGTAAAATTTTTGTACTTCTGACCGTCTTATTTTTTCACATTAATTTTCATTTTGCTAATCTTGGAGAATGTCTACAAGTTCTCTAATCTGCGTGTCCTAAAAATATAATTAAAATATAATTTCTTTTATCACAAAATTACTTGAATTGCCACCAGACATACTGCTTGTTATTCTTAGTGTTTTTTGGTACACTATCTGCCGCTGTAATATTCTAGATTATGTTATCAGGAGTTTGTTAAAAGTTCACACATTTTTTAACTGAACATAATAATATGAAAAAGTTCTAGAATTTTGTCAAAAGTAAGTAAAAAAGAAATGACTTGTTTTTACTATTTTTTAATGACAGTCAATGCCAATTGTGCCGATCTGCCCAACCAATATTTTAAGGCAATTTATTCAAATAAATAATAAATTTTCATACAATAATATGTATTTTTATTGTATGAAATTTTTAATATATTTGTGTTTCTGAATTCTCTATTCCGATATGCACAATTTATGAAGTAATTTACAAGGGTATTGATTTAGACAATGTCCCACCTTTTGTCCTCAAAGCATGTTATTTTGTTCTTTCTCGTCCAATTCACATTGTGTTTAGCGAGTCACTCTCCTCGAATGTTTTTCCAGAATCGAAGATAAAAAATATAAGAAATGCTTAACAATATTTTTTTAAACCTTGCCAAGGCATTTGATCATGTGCCTTACTTGGCTGGTCATCATGGTGAAATTTAAATGACACACCATGTTTATAGTTAAGTTATATATAAATACACCTAGTTTATATACAAATACTTTGATAAATAAAAACTATTTAGTTCCACTGTGCGGCCGTCGCGGTGGTTGGAAAATCTGCTGCTATCGCCCTCGAATCGCACATTTTAATCGCACCTTAAGTTAAAACTCGCTATTCGCCTGTCAGATCATTAAATTTGTTTATTTTTTTTTTGTGATTTACTTTGTAAAATTTTACTTTTGTGATGTTTGCATTTTTAAGAGTATGAAGTCAGTATGTTGATATGAAAGTATTAAAAATATTCGAGAGTGCCGCAAACCTATTCCAACGTTTTAATGTAATTTATTATATTATTACTTTAGAGTTTTTAACAATATTCAAATGTTAGAACCTTTATAATATTGCCACAAAATCAGTATAAAGATAATATAAAATTATTTGTACTCTCACGAGATGTGTATTAAAATAAAATATTCACCATATTTTAGTATCCAAGTACCGGAAACTTACACTCCTTGCTTCACACTTCTAGAAACAAAATGGTCAAATTCTTAGGTCAAAAAGAAGCGATTAATATAGATGTTGAGCTCTTCAATGAGTATAAATATTCAGTGGATCAACTTATGGAACTAGCTGGACTTAGTTGTGCTTCAGCTGTGGCCAAATGTTTTCCTAAAGATAGATTAAATAATAAATTGGTTCTGGTTTGTTGTGGACCTGGTAGGTAAAATAGTATAGAAAACTTATTTATTTAAAATCAATACTGAACTTTTGGGTTTTATGATAAGAAACAGCAGAGATTGGTCAGCTGACACCTGTAAAAACATATATTGACTGTTTGACTACTGATTTGAATTTGAATTGACTACCAATACCTCCTATCTTCAATTCTGGTTTTTGCATATGTATAGGAGGTATTGGTAGTAAACAGTCAATGTCTTTTATATTATATTTTAAAATGTATTATATGCGTATTGTATTAAATGCATATATGTATTTTATATTAAACATATATGACTTCTGGGGTTCCTCAGAGACCCATCTTGCCCCTTTTTTATTTAAATTTTTTATTAACCCTTTCAGTACGACTGACCTATATATTTGTCATATCGAGATTTGGCACATAAACGACTGTCAGATATATTTGACATCGAGTTATTCATGCCACATAAACCAATGTCATATATTTCCGTCATCTTCTAAAAATCAATTTGCCGTGGACGTAACAGACTATAGAGACCTGATTATTACTTGGACAAAACAAGATTTTGTTCCAAAATTACATGCATTTGATGATAGTAATAGTGGAGTGAAAAACGAACACCTGACAGAAGGTACACCGGAGATTGAATTTTTCTTAGATCTCTTCACTGAAGATATTGCTCAGTATATAGTAGTAGAAAGTAATAGATATGTAATACAAAAAAATGAGAAGAATTGGAAACAATTAAACTTGGGAGAATTTTTTACTTTTATTGCATTAACTATGTTAATGTCTAGAAATAAAAAATTGGAAGTTAAAGAATATTGGTCAGTAGACCAACTACTATACACCCCTGTTTTTGGTAAGTACATGGCAAGGGACAGATATTTACAAATCCTTAAAAACCTCCATTTTGCAAATAATGAGGAGGCGGATAATAATAACCGTCTGCACAAGGTCCAGTATGTACTAGAAGAAATCAACCAGAGATTTAAATCACAATTCTATCCATTCCAAAACTTGGTGACCGATGAGAGTATGATATTGTTTAAGGGTAGGCTTAATTTTAAGCAATACGTAAAGACGAAACGTCATCGTTTCGGTATAAAGTTGTATGTTCTATGTGATTGCGAAAGTGGTATTGTGTTGGATTTCATTGTGTATATTGGCAAAGACACCTACGCTGAACAAGAAAATATAACTGGCCTGGGCGCGACGGGAAATGTTGTGGCGATGCTTATGAAGTCGTATTTAAACAACGGACACTCGCTCTACACCGACAACTTTTATAGTAGTCCGATACTGTCCAACTACTTATTTGAAAGAATGACTAACTCCTGTGGAACCGTTAGATATAATAGGCTCCATATCATGGGCGAAGTTAGAGCCTCAAAAATGGGGGGGCTAAAGCCCCCATCCAGGGGCAGAGTTACACGAAGAGGTGAGGGGGTGGCCATCAAAGAAAAGTCCGCCGGAGGTAACACATTTTTTGGTGGGCACCTTCATTTTCACTTATAAGCCGTTAAAATTATTAAAAAAAAAAAAGAATAGTCTTAAACAGCTTCTATTCTAATTTGCTGTACTATATACATATAATATCATGAATGTGTTTTACTTTTATTTTCATATTAGGTTTCATCCAAGGAACACGTTTCTAAATTTTATTGCAATATCCATAATGTATGAACCATCCTGTATATGTATTGGAGTATATTGCATACACACCAAAAGTCAAAAGTCGCTAGGTAGTTTTAAAAAAAAATTTAACTTTCAAGAAAAATTTCAAAGTTCAAAATAATATCATTTTAATATCTAATTGTCGGACTTAATTAATTTAGACAAAGTTAAACACGACGTTTCGGTTGGTAAGTATCTCCAACCATTATTATATTAAAATGTTATATTAAGTGTAAACTAGCAGTTTACACTTGGTAACGGTTGGAGATACTTACCATTATTATATTAAAATGTTATATTAAGTGTAAACTAGCAGTTTACACTTGGTAACGGTTGGAGATACTTACCAACCAAAACGTCGTGTTTAACTTTGTTTAAATTAATTAAGACATTGCAAATCCGACAATTAGATATTACTTCTCCATTGTCTGCCACCTTCAAAACCAATATCATTTTAATAAAACGCAATAATTCTTCAAAAATAGTAAAAGCAAAATTTATTTAAAATGTCCTTAAATAAAATGAAATCCAATAAAATTATCTTATAACTACAATCTCTAATAAAAGTTTTCGATTTCCTTTTTTTTTAAACTCTTTTAAAATTTCATCTGGCGACAATGACTTGTTAGACCACTTTCAATACTAAGAGTGGTTAGTGCTAAAGAACTAAATCGATCCTGACCCATCGTTGACCTAAACCAATTTTTAATTCTTCTCATTGTTGAGAAAGAGCGTTCGCAGAACGCTGAAGAAATTGGCAAATTTTCTCAATACATGCTCATTTCTTAATACATCTTTAATATCAGAAATGGTAATGTTGTGGCTCTGGCTTTTATTTATGCAATTCCTTATTTTATTTAGTCATTTCAGCTTTTAATAGCTCCTTATCGATTAAAAAGGTATCTCCATACAATTTAATGAATTCCAAACTACCATCAAAATCCATCTGCAAAAAATTGAAGACAGATTTAGCTAATTTCTGAAAAAAATCTTATTTTTAGATGATTTATTATATTGTCGAGAGACCAATTGAAATTAGCCAAACCTTTTGTGCCTCATTTTTTATCAAAGGTGAATTTAAGAACGTTTCTTCGTGTACTGCGGAAGTGGAAGCTTCAACCACATATTCTTTAAGTCTTATACTTTCTGTTTTTTTACGTTTTGAACAATTTTTTTGGGGGAGCTGATTTCATTTTAAAGGGGGCTAAGCCCCCCCCAAGCCTCCCCCCCCTAACTCCGCCCATGCTCCATATGCCCAAAATTGACGAAAAACTAAAAAAGGGAGATGTTGCCTTCAGAAGTTCTGATATTTGTTTAGTTATGAAGTGGAAAGATAGAAGGGATGTAACCATGATCACCACTATGCACGAAAACAAAATAATAACTTTGGACAGGATCGACCGTGCCACAAACGAGAATGTCAAGAAACCAATGTGTGTTGTGGATTATAATAGTAAAATGGGTGCCGTGAACCGTTCGGATATGCTCATTAGCAGCATTGACAGCTTGCGTAAGTCTATCAAATGGTACAAGAAATTGTTTATTCACACCCTGGACATATGTGTACTCAATTCCCATGGAATGTTCTCTACAAAACATCCTATTAAATATCCACTTGCGAAGTTTCAACTGAACCTTATATGTCAACTTCTGGAAAGGTATATGTTCTTTGGTTTCTATTGTACGTAATTTACTGGTGAATTATATATTTATTTCAGATACGGACAAGTCAATAAACCCATACCCATGTCTGCTGAAACAAATTGAAGATTGTCTGAAAGGCACTTTCCAACCTTAGTACCTGCCACTGACAAGTCCAAAAGTGCTTCAAGAAGGTGCATTGTCTGTTCCCAGACAAAGCTAGGCCAAAAGAAGCGAAGAGTGTCTAGATATATGTGTAAAGACTGCGATGTGGGATTATGCGTGGTTTCATGTTTCCAAGAATTTCACACTATAGCCAAATTTTGAATATTTGAAATAAATTAGTTGTTTACTTTTGATACTGTTTTAGTTTTAAGTTGGTTTTTGGGCAGACAATAAACATTATTTATTTATTTAGTTTTATTTTATTAAAAACTTGCATTTACGTCAAACATTAATTTTTTTAATGAAAATACTAGATGGCAGATATATATGACATCCGTCCATCCAGTATGCAAAAAAATGCCGTCCACGCGGCAAAACAAGTGAAATTGGTGCCGTCCTGAAAGGGTTAATGATGTGTTACTTTTTGCTGATGATGTTAAGATTTTTAGTATTATAGACAGTAACTTGGCACATCATGAACTTTGTTCTGATCTTCACAAATTTGGATTATGGTGCAAAGAATGGTCCTAAATGATAAAAAATGCAAATATATTCAATTTAGCAGGAGTTTTAGTTCACCATTCCATCAGTACCATCTAATAGGTTCACTTATTGAGAAGGTATCAGAGATATTTGATCTTAGGGTGCTTTTTGATTGCAGACTAACTTTTTCAAAAAATATTGAAAACCTGTGTAATAAGGCTTACAAAATGATGGGTTTTATTAAGAGGACTGATGATTTTACCAGTATTGATTTTATCAAACTTCTGTATTTGTCATTAGTTCACAGTCAACGACAGCCTTTCACGATATATGCCGGAATGCCGTCAGGGCCTATTGCTTTATTAGCTTTAATCCTGATGACCGCTTTAAAAATTTCATCCTCGGATATTATTTGGGCGCAGAAAAATGACATGGGCTCCTTACATAACACTGACCTGAAAACATTAGCAAATCCATCAGCAACCTTTTGAGGTAGTACCTGAGTAGGTTTTGTCCTCAAAAGTCATTTCCTCTAGAATGTCAGCGGAATCACACAGAGATTTAACAAAAGACCAAAATAACTTGGGATTATTTTTCAAACCAGATTCTACATCTCTCCAAGAGGCACCTTTATTTTTATTTTTACAGCATCTCTAGTGCATCGGTATCTGCACTTCCAAAAGTTAGTTCGGAATTTTTTAATTTTAAGAAAAAAATTATATTTGAGCTTTTTTCTTTGGTAAACCATACTGGATATTTTTTATTTATTTGGGTGATCCTAGGGACGGATTTATTAAAAATGTCCGCACAAGTAGAATAAAAGACATCCATAGCCATATTCACTTCAGAGCAAGATTCAAGGTGGTCCCAGCTCTGAGAGGCAAAAAGATTATGCAATAATAAGAAATTAGCTTTTTTAAAATTGAATTTAGTACTAGGTTCAACCTTGTAGAACCGTGGACGTTCTTTAAGCTTGAAGCAAATGCCTAAACATGGATGGTGCCCGTCAATAGGAACCAGGGAATCATCTACACCTTCCACCTGAACAACATTGAAAGATGCAATAATGAGATCAAGAAGTGTATTATTAAGGTTCTTGACAATAAACATGACAACACAACAATAATAGGTTCTGGAATAAACTGTTTAAGGAGATTAATGATTATATGTGCCCCTGTCAAACCGCAATCAGAAATATATCTATTTAGATTAAAGGAATAAATAAAATATGACAAAAACAGAGAGAGAGACAGAAGAAAACACCCAAGAAGAAACTAACATTAAACTAAATAATCCTATAAATGTTTATTATAAAATTTTGGAAAGAGTAATAAGAGTAAACCCAACAAGTAATTTTTTTAAGCCCTTTCTAAACTCCTTTACTATTTTCATTTGCAAAATATTGAAAAAATTTCGAACCTCATACATAAAATTAGTTTCAATAAAATTACAATTAGCAACATTATATTCCCACATATTTATAATTTAATTACTGCTTTTCTTTCAGGAAATAATGGAGGAGACGGACTCGTTTGCGCAAGACATCTTAAATTATTTGATTACAATCCTGTAGTTTTCTACCCTAAGCAAACAGATAAAGAGCTCTTTCATAATCTAACGCATCAGTGTGTTTCTAATAGCATTCCGGTGTTACAGGTATTATACTCTTCTTCAATTTGTCTTGATAACGCTTCTAATATAAGAAAATCGCCAAAAATGTCTTCCAGAGTAAAATGAGCAAAGTCACATAACTGATTGCATAATAGTATTTATGCATAATTATTTAGCAACTTAAAAAAAATCTGAACTGCAATCATTATTAATTATTAAAGTTCGTATATCTTAGATTTGGTCTTACAAAGATTCGAAAACTGTAGGCCTATTTTCTAATTTTTTTAACGGGTGTTTTAAGTTTAAACAGTCAAAGATAGAAAATAGTACGGTTTCACCCAAAATGTATCAGCAGTATACCAATTTTCTAGAATTCAACTAAATATTATAGATTAAAATTATATGTTTGATATTTACAATAAAACTATTGATTGATTGAAATACTAGAAAGGTTGAGCATATGTATCCAGTATGGTTTAATAAAGAATTTAATTCTTATTAATTTAAAGCAAATACTATTGTCAAAAGTGAAAAAAAAACTAAATCTTATCATTTAAAGCATCAAATACAGGTCTCTTAAGCAGAGTATAAAACTAAAAATTAGACATGCACATGAATTTTACCTTTGACTTACCTTTTACACTAGAGATTAGACTGAAAATTGAGAATCGTCTTCCACACGTTTCCGACAGTTTCCTTGTTCTGTAAGTTTATTAATAACAATAAAATATTTTCTTAGGTACTACCAGAACCTTCGGAAATCGAAGCTAAGTATGGTTTAATAATAGATGCGTTGTTTGGATTTAGCTTTAGGCCTCCTGTTAGACCTGATTTTGTGCCCGTTATAAATATTTTAAAGAATACTAGTCTTCCGATTGCTAGGTGAGTACTATATAAATAACTTATGTATAAATGTGTATTAATTACCATTTTACGTTTTCACCAATTTATTGAATATTTTTAACTATTGATTTAAGACAATACAAGAAGTGGAATTTTAATGTGGATATTGATTTACTTTTTTAAGCGTATGTTCCTAAAAATATTTTTATAAAAATACTCATAAAAGCAAAAGCTTATTAAGTGAATATGGAAGTGTGTTAATACATCATGCCATAAGCGTATATGACAAAAGCTGCAATTGAAAGTATAAAATTTAGAAATTGTTACAGATAAACTCAAAATTGCTTTTTTTTAATAAACTATATTTGGATGGCGTTATGCAGAAACTTACCAACCCACAATATCTCAAATTTTGGGTTGGGTGCGTATTTGGATAGAAAAATACGTCTTCTGCATTCTGTAAAAACCTACCAACCCTAGTTTAATAATATACCCTATAAAACTAAAAAGATGCTAACTCACAAAATTTATTTCGGCTAAACCTTCTATTTGCAGAAACCTACCAACCCACTTGGTATTATTTTTAAAAAGCGCGCCATGCGCCCAAGTGGGTTGGTAGCTTTCTGCAATTATTAGACTCTCCTCAATAATAACAAAAACATAACCTAGTTTACTTTTTTCGTTGTTATTAATAACAACTTTAGTGCTGGTGCTCCCAATATTTTAAGAAAAACTTAAAAATAGTGCAAACAGGCTAAAAGTATACCTTTTAATATACAGTACAATGTACAGTAATCGAAGTGCTAACATTTTAAAGGCTGCCGTTGCCATCAAGGAAAATCCTGGTAAGTAACATATACTTATGTTTTCTTTTAGTTTGACACCCAAAGATGTTAGTATCTACAAATTCTTAACAAATCACAAGTTATTCTGACTAAAAAAAGTTAAAAATAGGTAGTTTAATCGACACTTCCTTACTTATAAATTTGGTATTTTTTTTTTTGATTTTCTTGGCCTGGGACCAGTTGAACTTAATTTTTCAATGTTAATAAGAAGTAACTCTTTTAGATGTTATATTTTACGGACATAACCAGGAGACTGTAGTAGAATCAGAAGCATCTCACGTTGTCGTTCAAACTCCATCTGAAAACACAATGCTTCCGAATTTTGATGTTCCAACACCTAGAGCACCTGTTGCTACGTTTATTATGCCCCAATACTTCTGAGGAAACTTTTGTAGAAGATAGTAATGATAAATAAAATCCATGTTTTAGGGAATTATTTTTGATAAAATATATCTTTTTTTAGCTGCTACTTATGGACCTGCATACCTGGACCAACATACCTCAAAAAAATAATGTTCTAACAACTCTTACACCCATTTCTATTGCCACGTTTGATAGGTGCGATATATCTCAGAAAACTTTTGTAGAAGATAGTGACGACTCACTGGCCGACCCACATTATGAAGTTGAACTGGATGATTCTTTGTCAGAAGTGGAGTTAGAGGCATCTGAAGATGTCAGTGATAACGATAACGATCTTCCAGTTGATGCTACTCAAGAAATTGGAAGTCCAGCGATGCAAGAAAGGCCAAAGAAGGGTAGAAAACGAAAAATTGTCAATCAAACTCGAAAGGAAAAAAAGATCCGTATGTACACCAATAAACCATATTTTAACTATAAAAGTATTCAAATCCAACTCAAGGAATTTGTCGATTTTCATTGTAACTGTACATTAAAATGCGCCGAAAGTGTTAACGTTGAAATTCGGAAATCCGAGTTTAAGAGGTTTTGGTCACTAAATTCATATGATGCTCAGGCTAATTTTATTGCTGCTAGTGTATGTGAGATTGAAAAAAAGAGATCTTATGGCAGAAATACTGAAAGAAGAAAGTTCTCTCGAATTTATAAAATAAGAAATACTAAGGTGTGTAGAGAAATGTTTATAAATACTCTAAAGCTAACTACGTTTCGCGTAAACACTGCTTTAAAGAAATTTCGTGGTCGGGCTCCTATTGGTGATCAAAGAGGTTTGAAGCAAGGAGGTAAAAACAAATTACCAGATGAAAAAATTCAAGCTGTTATTAATCATATTGATAAAATACCTAAATATACTTCACACTACCGTAGAGAACAAACGGAGGCAAAATATTTACCACCTGGCATCACAATTCAAAAAATGTATGATATGTACAAACAGGAAGAAGCCTATCCAGTAAGCCTAATCTCATACAAGAACATATTCTATACGAAATTTAATTTAAAAATAAAGCGATAGCTTTAAAATGAAGATAGACAATGAAAATAATGAAGAAAAAAAAGAAGACTTCAAGCAGGAACATAAGAAGCATTTGCAAGTAGCAGAGGAGGCGCAGCAAATGAGAAAGAAAGATTTTAAGATAGCAAAAGAACAGATGGATATTGAATGTTTAAGTTTTGACTTAGAAAAAGTCCCTACCGCTTCCTAGAATCCCTACAGGCATCGTATTTTATAAGCGCCAGTTGTGGGTATATAACGCCGGTATACATAGTGCCAAAGAAAGTAGAGGTTACTGCTACGTTTGGGTAGAAGGTTCAGCAGGTAGAGGCGCCCAAGAAATAGGATCTTGCCTTCTAAAACATATAAAAAGTAGATTGCCTCAAGAAGTTAAACAACTTATCCTTTGGTGTGATTCTTGCGGTGGGCAGAATTGGAATATCAAGTTAATACTTATGCTTAAATCTATATTGTATGATACATGCACGAACTTACAAAGCATAACCGTAAAATATCTTTGTTTGGGGCATAGTTTCCTACCGAATGACACCGACTTTAGTGACATTGAGTCGCCTTTCAAAAGACAACAAAGATTGTATACACCAGATGACTACATCGAAGTAATGCGTTCTTGCAGAAAAAAAAGACCTTTAGTAGTCACGCAAATGAACGCCCAAGATTTTTTGGGTGTAATGAATATTGAGAAAAAAATCACCAACAGAAAAATTACAGAAGATAAAGAGAAAATTAATTGGTTAAAGATCAGGTCAATCAAGATAAATAAACAGGAGCCCTTTTCAATAATGATACAGCAACATGATTTTTCTCAACCCTATCAAAAAATTTCAATTAAAAAATCTTCTCGAGGTAGACCTTGCAACGAAGAAATCTTTAGCGACTTAATAGCTCTGTGGCCCAACGGTAAGCCTATTGCTGAAGCAAAATTGCAAAATTTAAAGGAGATGATTCAACTTATTCCTGCAGGCGCATTGCCTTTTTATCAAAATTTGCAAGGTGCCAATATAACTGAGGATATTGAGGGTTACAATATTAATGTGGAAGATTTAGATTTTGAAGTGGATTATGTAGAATAGGTTTATAATATTAAATTAATAATAATAACTATTATTATTGATTATTTGGCTTTTTCGTAAATAAATATTATTCTTGGAGTATTATTTTTCTTTTATTTCGCAACTTACTGGTATCAATTACCCACTTTGCAAAACGCAAAAACCTACCAACCCACAAAAAGTCAGCGATTTTTACCTTTTTTATTTGTAAAATCAGGACTTATATAGAATACCAAAAAACATACCTAAAATTAAAATAAAGTTTCAAAGTAGTTTTGAACATCCTATAGATTTTTTAAACTCATAAAGTCTTTAGAGTTGATTATCTCAGTTTGTCACGATTGAGGGTTGGGAGCTTTCTGCAATGGACGGCGTCCATTTGTGAATTAAACCAATTAGATTAGACTAAGCCCCTTATTATATGGAACATGGAAGATCAAATAAAATTATATTTCTTGAAAGAAAACTAGAGAGTTTAAACCCCAAAGACAAATACTATTAAACAAGGATTGACTTACATATAATGATAAAACAAGCTGCTTGGTTGACTTTTAAGAAGATTTATAATTTGATGATAGCAAGTAAGGCTAGAGCGAAATTCAAAAAGCATGAAACTGCAGGTAGCTGGGAACAGTTTAAACATGCAAGAAATAGTCTTAAACGTATAATCACACAACTTAGAAGAAACTGATTTTATTTCTCAAAGTAGAAGCAGTAGGAATCTATAAAAAAAGTTTAAAACTTTAGCCATTGATAACGATAATAATATTACTTCTTGTTTTCAGAATCCAAATGCTATAATTAATTTCTTTATTAATAATATACCAAAAATTATAAATCTGTCAAATAATTTTTACTTATTATCAAAACAATATTGCATGTCAAAATGAATTTCCCTAATTCAGCTTAATTTCAGAGATAACGGTACAAGAAACCTTTGTTAAAATGAGAAACATATGCCACTGATTTTGACCGCTTAAATATCATTGAATTTTGCTGCTGCTATCTACTTATTCATCTCATAATATTATCAACATCACAGTTTCTCAAAATTTGGAATCGCACCAATTTCTAAATGTAAAATCTAAAAGAACTTTCTGATCCTTGACCCATCAGTATTCTTTGCGGACTTTCAAAGCTGACTAAAAAATAATTATTGAATCGCTCAATACATCAAATGAAAATAATATCTTAGCAACTATTCAGATAGGATTTCTAAATAGAATTAGTTGTATTACAACCTTTTTACATATAATTGATGACATATTTCGAGCTGTTAACGAATTAAGTTGGTATTATTGGACTTCAGTAAAGCGTTTGTAACTATTAATCAGGTGGCACATGTCCAGAATCTCTCAAACTTTTTGAATAATATTTAACTGAATGATCACAAAGTATCTAAAAGCTCAACAATAACATTCATCTTCCTCGAAATGTGTGATCAGGGATATCACAGGGTCTTGGGACGACACTCAGTTTTTTTCTTTTTTCATTCTCTTAATCTCGAAAATGCATTTGAAGTGATTTGGGGATGTTGGTATTAGACGGAGGAGAGTATTCAAATTATAATCAGTGGCGAGCGAATCAAAATTACTGGATCAGAAGGACAAGGACAGGATCAGAAGATGCGATGTCCCGAATATATTACATTAAACATACAGAGCTCATTTGTAGCATTGAAACTTTTATATCCTCATCGGAGTGTTGTATTAAAAAAATATATATTTGAAACTTTCATTCTTTCCCAGGCGCTATTGTGCACCTGTTCAAGGGCCTTGCCTTGATACAGAAAGTAAAAACAGAATAAAAAGAATACTGATTTATTTATGGAATCACCAAATATGAACATATATGACAGAAATTACCTGAATTGCATGAAGAGGCTACCCATGGATTCGAGAATCCGTGTATGTTCTTTGTTTTTATCACAATATACTAATGTCTAAAGCTCCATCAAACTTAAATGATCATTTCGAATAGATGTACTTAACATATATTACATTAACATAAGAAGAAGAGATATCTTGACACCTTTCATTTGTGAGTGCTTTTTTTGAAAGAAGTTTTCAATATAATATATGTAACCTTTATAAACTTCTGCCAAATTATATCAAGACCTATATGCGATTGAAGAATGAAATTATTTAGGAAAAAATATTTAATCAAAAGCGACTATATCGCTACTTCAGTGTTTTATTGTTATTTATTTTTTACTGATAAAATTATTGAAATAAACTTAGAACCATTATTAGTATGCTAGTGAAATCCCTTAAGCAGCCCCACTTTCACCTGTCCTTTTTTAATATTTATTAAGTGGATATTCCAAAAAAATAATATTATTCGGCATTATTTGCAATTTTTTTCACCATTTCTTAGGCTATTCTAATTAACTATATAAATTTAAGCCCACAAAAAAAAGTTAATAAAAAAACACATTTTTTTAGTGTGGATATTCCTAGTGGTTGGGATGTAGAAAAAGGTGAACCGGAGGAAGGAGGGATTAAGCCGGAACTTCTAATTTCGTTAACAGCTCCGAAAAAATGCGCGGAAAACTTTAAAGGAAAATACCATTATTTGGGGGGCAGATTCGTTCCTCAGCCATTGGAGGAGAAATACAAGCTAAATCTGCCAGTATATCCCGGTATTGACTGTTGTGTTTCATTAAAATGATAAAATATAATCGTTAATTATAAATGTTAATTAATTTTATACGCTCAAATTTGTATTTTGATTTAGATATATAAAGTCTAACAGCGTGTGTTATAATTTTTTTGTGTGGTAGGCGGGGTCTATCAGGGATTGTGCAACTACGACCACTTTAGTAGGCATGAATTTAATATAATATGTACTATATCAGTATATCAAGCATTTTTTAAATATAAAAAGAAAAATTGCTCGGATTTTTCTTATTCGAGGACGCAGGGTGTAAGAATCGAATATACACTCAACTTTGTAGTTTGAAATTCAAATACATGACTATTAAAACAAAAGATAAGAATAATAATAGAAAATACTAACAGCAGTAATATTATTGTTACCTAGAAAAATTATGAAACCCATGAATATGTATAATTTTCCGTTCAAATATGTAAAAATACACCGTTTATCCCTGTGTAAATAAATTTAGAGAAAAAAAAACAAGGGAATATACGTCAAGAAAAGTTATGAGTATTTCTATTATCCTGCGCCACGCAGTATATTACGTATTTCTCAAATTAGAATAGGAACATTATTTTGGTCAAAGTATACAGGGTGTTCCCTTAAAAAAAGTAAAAAAAAAAACTAAACTATGGTTTTTCGATTTAACGATGCGCGTTTGTTTTTTTTTGACAAAATATAATAGAGAAGCCAATCTACTTGTGTTAAAAAAATTCTAATACTTTAGTAACCTCTATATGATTTAGGAGCAAAAATAACCATGTGTTTTCTGTAAGAACCTGTGAAGTCTGCACACTAGCAACCATTATGTGCTACTTTATTAAGCGAAAGAGTAAGGTAAGACAAAAAACGAGGTATTGGGAAGATCTAATAGTCTCCAAACTTATTTCAAAGCTCTCAACTGAAAATGGTGCTGTGAAGGGTTAAGTGGTGGAGCGGCGTTGAGCGATGACGTTTTGCCGACGTTGTTTTATGACGCACGATCGACTAAAGCTAGGCAGTGTGCTAGACATTAATCGCTATTAGCATTAATACAGCACCACTTTTAGTGGACAATATACAGGAAATTATAGATTACGCATTCTCCAAAATAATTGCTACACCGCTTCCTCTCACCGATGAGTGGCCGCCCCCGGTTGTCTGATAGGTATTTGCCGTTTTTATTTTTTACAGAATAACAATAATAATATGCCATGCCTCATTTAGCTGTGTGACATGCTTCACTATTGAATTTTAAAGCGCTATTATTTTTCTCACCGTATCATTAGTACTTATACTCCATCCGCAAGAGTTCAAATTATTAAATGGTTATATGGAGGCAACGCAGTAGTACAGTGTAGAGATTTTTTTAATTATATTTGAAAACAGACCGATTCCTTTCGAAAGATAATTTGAAAAAGGGTTTCGAATTTTAAGACATCATTTTATCTTCATGATTGACATAAATGCCACACTAAATTGCAAGAACCTTCTAACGAAACGGTCCAGGAGCAAGAACGTTTGAAAGAAATGGATTGTAGTGCTCTAAAAGTGGACTCTCCCCAGCTTGTCATCCAGTCTAGCGAATCAATGAGAGCGATAACGTCTCCAAGGGATTCCCTGATCTCTTTAAGGAACGGGTGGAATATGCCTAAAATGCTGCTATGTACTGACGCGAGAGCAGGGCAGTTACAAAGTATGTGCTCCATTGTCTCGTCATGGTTGCATGTCCTACATAATGAATGGACTCCCGCTTAGTTTCATTTTAAAAAGGAGGATATTTATTTGAGAGTGACCAGTTAGGATGTCTGATTTTGTTTGTCCGGGTAGCTGAAAAGTTTCTTGGACAAATTGCAGCCTTGAGTATCATCCCACTGCTTTTGGAAAAACGTGTGAGAGGGTGATTTTAGTGGCTCATATTCGGCATGGTCAGACCCACGAAGAGCTCCGGCCCTACTGGTTAAAGAGTCGCGCCCCTCTAGGCAAGGGAGTCAACTGCACGATTTCCCTTGCTGTGGTTGTGCTTCTTGATCCAGCTGACTTCCACTTTGTTTTTGGAAGAAGCTTCCACGAGGGTGTTATGGTATTTTCGCACGAGTTGCGACGTGATGCTTTGTTCTTTACAGCGCAAGAACTGCCTGTTTGCAGTCTGTGTAGATAATCACCGTTTTATCAGTAACGTTGCTACTGGTCATTTGTTCTACCGCCAGGGTTATGCCTTATATTTCCGTTTAAAAGACAGTTGGCCTCTTAGAACATTGAAAGGCCTTTCAGGTCGGCCTAGTAACTAATGCAATGCAATGCTAACTAATGTAATGCTAAGCGCCGTGTTCAATTGGAACACGATGGATTGCACCCTGGTTGGTGTGGTTCTCATTGCTCCCGTTATGTCGCATTCTTTGAACATGATCTAGTTTTCGACGAATTGTGAGCTCACCCACTTTGTGACCCCCAGGAAATGGCGCCGTATGTTAGCATCGGTCTTATGATAGCTATGTAGATGTAGATTGAGAGGCTAATTGTGTGCCTACACTGCTTGTACGTGTTAAACACTTTCTGTACTCTCTTTCTAATGTGAGTGTTCGTTTGCTATCGCATGTTACACCTAAGTACTTTACGTCCGATGCATAACTTAATGAGGTGCCTGATAGTTTCGGTGCCAGAAGGGAATTTTACTTGTCTCTTTTTTGAGTTAAGAGTTAGGGAATATTGCGCACACCATTTTTATATAATTTGAAGAGCTACCTGCATTCGTTCGTAAAGCGATGGCTCAAATTTACCCGTTTGCAGAATGACGATCAACAAGAAGTCATCTGCGTAGGTTATTGTGTGGTGGTATTATCCAATCAGCAAGTAGTCAATCAGGAGAGTGTGTGGCAAATAGTAGCTCCATGCTTTTTTGGAGGTTGGCAGTAAATGTGCCATCCCTTCTGCGTAGCTTGCCTATTTCCCGACATGGATCTTTATTGAGAGCTTTTTGGAGCCTCGCAGCATGGGTATAGTTCTTGTCTCTGGTTTTATCTTATAAACTTTTTATATTGATTAAGGTGCCTTTGATAAAGGTGTCAGTCCTCCACTATTCTGGTATTTTTTGTTTTATTGAAAGCTTTTCTTGACTACTACTACTAACTACCACGTGTTGACTGGGTGAAGGATGACGCGGAAGTTGACTTGATACTTTCACTAAATTTAATACTTAAAGGCACGTTATATCCGACGGCAAGGGGTAGGAAAGGAATCCGAAGGATAGGAAAATAAAAGGACGACCACGTGTTGACTGGATGAAGGATGACGCGGAAGTTCTTGTCAGTCTTTCTAGAGCCTCGATACAGTCTAGAGGTTATGACGTTAAAGTGAAAGTGCTTCAGTGATGATCTGACATGGAACCTTTGTCAAAAAGAGGCCAGTTATCGATTAAGTTTGATATAAGTGGGGTGAACTGTCTATTACAGTCTGACGACGATAGCTAATGAAAGTTGGTAAATTTCCAATATTGCAAATAAAGAGATCTTCAGCTATAGTAAATTCATAGAGCGACTTATTGCTATCGTGGCTGCCCCAGTTGACATGATGTAAGTTGGAGTCACATCCTGTTACCATCTCCATGTTTTTTTAGGACCTAAATTTGCACGTATAAAATATTTAAAATCGCTTGACCGGATTGCATTTGTGACTGTTACTCGAAATTAAAAATCCAATCATCTCTACACTATACTCTCTCAGCTCTTAAATACCTTTTAATAAAATTAATTTGTTGTACACGGGAATACTTAAAACTTTTTCAATTTTTAGAATATCGCTCTATTTTTAAGAATATTTCTGCTGTTATTGGCAAAAGGCCTAAGTAAATAACTCGTCTATTTTAATTACGTTATAAGGTCTATAACGTTGCGATACAACGTCTACGGAGTGTATACCTACAATGAATCGGTGCTGCAATATCACCAGTGCCCATCATTAGAAATGTTCCTATTGCTGCATCCGCTGCTAACGATTACTGCAGAAAATTAGTTTAGGTAATTGCAGTTACTGTTTTTGACGCCATTAGCGATCGCAGTCGTAAAACTAAATGATACAACAAACAACGCCTAAGTCTTTATTTAATATATTCCTAATTATTCTCAAATTGTATTTATTTCATAAATCTTAACTTTATGAATGAGTGAAAACACTCGACACATATTGATAATTTACGCAATTATCACAAGGCGATCGTCGCGGCGATCTTAAATAGCGATAGTTAGTCGTCGCAAATTGTTTAGTGAAAACACCTTTAAAAACCTAACTGTCACGTCAGATTACCGTCAATGTCAATTTGACAACGTCAAACATCACTGCTTTGTTTTTTTTCTTCAGAAAGAAAACGTTTTGTTTTGAAATGTTTAGAAGATGTGTTTAGTACAATAAATATTAATCATATTGTTAGTATTTTTCATAATTTTCTATGTGATTTTAACTAACCTTATAGCACGTTCAATTCTAACTCCTTTTTAATATAATTTACATTCTTGTTATGTGAAATGGAGCTAAGCAAGGTCTCATTTGGTTTCTCCAAGATTACAAAAAAGACCAACATTATATCCAGCACTTTGAAGCAAGAAGAAAAAAAGGTTGAATTAGTTGAATGCTTAGAAGGACAAAATATCAAAGTCAAAGAGTGAGTACCTATAATTTTACCTAATATTATCATAAATAAATTTATTACTGTAGTGCCATTGAAGAAGTAAAGGGACCCCTGGTTATCCCCTTAAAAGATAATGAAAAAAGTCTTCTGGATAGAATAAAAGCGTCAAAAAAGAAGTCAACAAAAAATGAAGCTAAGCAAGAAGGACCTAAAGATACTCGCCCTGATTCTGAGCTAACACCAGATGAGCTTGCTGCTAGACTGTTGATAAAAGGTAAAAATAATAGTTTTCCTTTTTTTTCAGTTTTCATAAGTTGTTTAAATCATGTGTGTGAAGCTAGCGTCCGATCGATATCCAGCAACCAAAATCGAGAACGCAGCATATGCCGGTTGCCAGCGACCAATTTATAGTCCGCGCTCCCTGTTATTTAATCAATATAATGCCCGTATCTCCAAAAATTCCCAAGGGATTTTAATAATTTTTTGTCCAGATATTAACAATGAATACCTAGATCGACTGACGATGGTCTCAAACCTCTACAAACTAAGGTTTTGTTGTGAAAATTAATTAAAAAGTCAAATGGTAAAAAAATGAAAAAGGCTCTAACTCCCAAAATTCCCAAAGGATTTGGATAAAACTTTTTTTTATAAAAGATAATAAATATCTAAATTAATTTTAGATGGTTGCAAACCTCTACAAACGAAAGTTTTTTGGTAAAAAATTATTGAATTTTTAGATGTACAAAAAAAATTTAAAAGCTATAACTTCCAAAACTCCCAAAGGATTCGAATGAAACTTTTTTATACAACTAATAATAAATATCTAAATCGATTTTACATGGTTGCAAATCTCTACAAACGTAAGTTTTTTGGTAAAAAATTATTGAAGTGTTAGATGTAAAAAAATATAAACGGCTATAACTCCCAAAACTCCCAAAGGATTTGAATGAAACTTTTTTACGCAACTAGTAATAAATATTTAAATCGATTTTACATGGTTGCAAACCTCTACAAACGAAAGTTTTTTGCTAAAAAATTATTGAAATGTTAGATGTACAAAAAAATTTAAAAGCTATAACTTCCAAAACTCCCAAAGGATTCGAATGAAGCTTTTTTATACAACTAACAATAAATATCTAAATCGATTTTACATGGTTGCAAACCTCTACAAACGAAAGTTTTTTAGTAAAAAATTATTGAAATGTTAGATGTAGAAAAATATAAACGGCTATAACTCCCAAAACTCCCAAAGGATTTGAATGAAACTTTTTTACGCAATTAGTAATAAATATTTAAATCGATTTTACATGGTTGCAAACCTCTACAAACGAAAGTTTTTTGCTAAAAAATTATTGAAATGTTAGATGTACAAAAAAATTTAAAAGCTATAACTTCCAAAACTCCCAAAGGATTCGAATGAAGCTACTCTCACGAGATGTG
>NC_065562.1:9697813-9856552 GCF_022605725.1 Anthonomus grandis grandis
GATGGTTGAGAGACATGTCCAGAGGAGTAACAATAATTTAAGGCTAATTAAAATGATATGAGAAGAAACCCCTAACAACAAGTTACGTCAGGCGATTGTCAAGTTTTTTATTTGTTGCAAAGATCATCCCCGTATTGGAAGATTTCAATATTATGTATGACGGTATGTAGATCTATTATATATGCATTAAAAAGAATTAAACTAAGAGCCGACTCTTAAGGTAGTTCGTGGTTATTCTAGGTCCAATCAATTTATCTAACATTTTAAGCGAAATCTTTCTGCTATTAAAAATATTTACTATATTTGTTGAATCAAAATCTCTAGCTCCAACTTTGTTAACTAGCTTATAAAGATTAATGTTATTATAAGCACTGATATATCAAGAAATAGCGCAGATAAATAGTGGTATTTTGTAAAAAAAATTTATGTCTAAAATCAAGTGGCCAATGCAATCACCAACTCCCTTACCTCGCTTAGAACCAAATTGCATCATAGTAGTTTGATCAGTATATTCTATTCACCAATATCGATGTCGGCCTAAATTCATTTATTTTATGTGGATTGTTGATAGGTACCACTACGACATTTTAAGGTATTTAGGATTTCGCAATCGTTCTTCCTAAAATGATTTTATTAAATGCAGTACATGATTTTTTTTACATTTTTGAGTAGATATTCAGTCACAGAATAAATTATACCATCTAAGCCAGGAGATGTATCTCCTGTCAGGTTTGAGCAAAACTTAGACCAGCGATCATTATTTCTGAAAAATCTAGGCCCTCTAAAGTTATTTACGTCAATTAAAGTCGAGTTGACCGACGTCCGCTTATTTATTCGAATTCCTGCATCCTTTGAGTGCTGCCTCGGTTGCCGCTCGTGTCTGCTAGCCTCCGCAAGTTGCACGGACCCCCCTTTCCCCTCATCTCTTACGAGATGCTGCCACTGAGATAGGACAGCCGCTCCTGCTCAATGGTACAACATCAGAAGGATCGCGGCTTACTCATTCTTACTGCTTATGTATGTATGTACCAATTCCAGTGGCGTACCAAGATTCGTTAGTATACAAGTATAGGATATGATGAGCGAGTAAGTTTCAAATAAAGAAATGGATTTTGAAATTAAAAAAAGAAGCAAGAGTTCGTACAAAGAGCTTTTGAGTATTGAATTGGCAAACTACTCAATGGGTAAAATACCATTTTATTTTTCGGCTTATCTCTTGATTGTTTCCTTAAAGATTAAAGTTTAAGCACCTGTTATATGTCACATCATGAGAGGACATTTTAGAAAGTGTTCTCCCATGATGTGACATTTATCAAGTCCTTGCAGGACAATCCTGCTAGGGTTCATGAAATTCGCGATTAACAGATCATTTTCAAACGAGCTTTTTATCATCACGTGCTGGATTTACTCGTACTAAAGTTTATAAACTGAAATCTTACAGACAAATTAGGAGAATGTAAAACTGACCCATTCTTTTGCTTTGTTTCTTACGTACTGTCTTATATTTTTCTTTCTTTATTCTCTTCTGATATTGCCTCCATCATTTCTTCCTGTTGCTATCTTGCTGTCTGATTCCAAACGCCTATTGCCCTTTAATGATCGAAATTTAATGATAATTCTCTTGTAAACAAAACTCCTATTTACTCGCATGTTAATATGCTGTTTCATTAAGGAAAGCTTGAACAGTAAATAAAATATTACACAGGAAATATTCGTCGTTGCTGCAAACGGCTTCTATGTGTTGTCATTAGACAACAGAAGAAGTTTCAAGGTTAGCAGAGGATGTACGTCAAGCAAAAAAACTCTCATTTACTTTAAAGATACACTTATTTACCGGTGTACAAGCCATGAAGTTATTTTCCAGATTGAAATAATCTCCATTCTGTAAGTAGCAATAAGGAACAAAGTAAGAAGAAGATCTTTTCTACTATTTAGCCAAGTAATAGTAAAAGACATCCAAGAACCAATTTAAAGCTAATAGGGCAGTACAATGACAAATTGGACCAGTTAAGCATAAGCAAATAAGTTCGATTAGCTAGGTTTATTCTAATCAAATGGGCATGGGAGAAAACTAGAGTAAATTGGACAAGGAACAAGTACAGATAAGCTAGATATCTTCTATTGAAAAGAGCTCTGTGCAGAGGTCTAAATACTAGAGCTCTGCACAGGTCAGTGTAGATTTTATTAGCATATTCCCAATATTGACGAGACAGAAAACACCCGTCGCCATCTTATACGTAACTGCAAATAGTGGGCTAGACTGAGGAGAGACATTTTGCGACCTTTATTTCTAGCAGAGGAATCTTAGCTGGCAGAGCCTGCCTTCTTTAATTAGAAGGACTGACCACCCATTAAATCTACTACACCTACTACCTCAAAGTCACCTGTAAAGCTACCCCAAAGAAAGAATTTCAATGATATCTTTATTTAGAATATGCTAGAGATGGACATATTTATTGTTACTACACATCTGTAGTTTAATTTAAGTATACTGGAAATAGTTATTTGCTAGTATTATCATGTATAGAAACTATTTTAGTAGCATCAAGTGAAGCAACTCGAACTACTTAATAAAACCATTAGGTGAAACCGATATTCAACTAATGGATAATTTTGCCAACCCAGTAAAATCGAAATCAGTTTTCTAATAATTGCATGATATATTGTTTACTTTTTTTTTTACTTGAATTACTTTCCAGTCTGATAAATACTGCCAATCAGGCATAGCAGATTGGTCCACTGAATTGACCCTACACTACCTCATTAGGAAGGTGGAGGACGGCTTGGAAAATGAAGAGGTCTGTCTCGCTGTAAAATCACCCCTCTCGAAGTAATTTGCCCAAAATTCAAAAGTCATAGTTCGGAACACTGTATGGTTAGATTGCTCTCGTAGCGCTATGTATCTGGCAAGCTTGTTAAAATAATGGCGTCTTGTAAGTGCCAACCGGGATAGTCGGAGTACTCTTTGGAACTCTGTGGTGCCTAGTAGTAGAGAGCCTAATCAATGATTTACGCAAGGCAGGCCTATACTATACACGTAGCTAAAAAAGCAGAGCTTTAACTTTTCACAAGGACACATAACTTATATAATATATCGCCCTTTGTATCTCTAACGCACGTATTAGGATCAAGAAAATCACCTGTGTGCTTTGGGCCTGTAGGAGGGCTTTCATTAGCTAATGAAATCTGAGCCCTAAGATCTTTTACTAGATCTACTTATTTAATACTTAAACTTAAACCGTACGTGGTTATTTTTTGGTAGTCCTGCAAGAAAAAAAGCAAAAAATCGTGTGCAATAGTATAGAGTTTAACGCTTCGCACACCAAAACATCACAGGACCTTCTAACTCTGTTGAATCTTTTACCCCTGGACCTGCAATTTACTTTAATGCCATGAGAACTGCTTACAGGATACATGTATTTGATGAACTACGGGTAAGCTATAATGGACTAATTTGTTGATGCAAAGAGATATATTGAACAGAACAAAACAAAAACTAAATGAAAGTCCAATGAAAACGCAAATTTCGGTGCAAAAAGTCCATTGGATGTCCATACAGTTGCGATCAGGTCTATTAAACGGTACTACTTGATTCTCATTTTAAACAGATCCATTGAAATTATCCAATGTCCAATAGCTTTTCATTATTATTGGACCAATTAGATTAAGAATTTCGTCCATAAGACATCCAATATCAAATCAATTCAAATCGTTTATTTCCATCGAGATCATAACAATGTATAAGAATTGTCAATAGAAAACTACAATACTAATAAAAATAGTATAAAATTAAAAAGATATGAAAGGAAACAGATGTAACTAAATTTAGTCAATTCTGTACTCTGATCTGATGTGATTGTTGCAACTTTGTCAACGAGTAAAAAGGACAGTCAGCTAACATGGTCCTAAGAGCTTTCTTGAAAGTTTAGCTTTCTTTATTCTACATGGGATATGGTTAAAAATTTTAAAAAATGTAATTTCTGGACCATCCTATACCTGCGACAACCGGGTAAAAGGGATGTATAACGCATCTGCATTTCGAGTTATATAAAAATTAAGATCTCCAGATCTCATGTAATTGGAAAAATTTTTATCAATTTGACAAGATTGCACTCCAAGATATAGATGTTAATCATAGTTAAGATTTTTTCTTTTTTAACAGTACCACGGCAAGTTTCTCTAAAGGAAAGTCTAAACATCGTACGTATAATGCGTTTTTGATTTATTAGCACACTCCCAATACTGAAGGAATTATCCCAAGCTTATAAGGCATAGGATAGAGTAGACTGCACTAGGGCATCATAAAAGCTTTTAAATGTATATGCATCAACACAGTCTCGAAGCTGCAAGATGGCATAATTTCTGCGAAACAAAATATTGCACACAGATTCCACGATAGATGTCTATCAATTACAATTCCCAAGAACTTGGCGGAGTGTTGTTGGATGACGCTACTTGATGACTCCTTTCTAAGGAGTAAGCTCCGGTCCTAAATAGCTCGAATCGGAGTAAAAACAATGAAAATGGTTTTCAAACTATTCAAACAAAAACCATTTTTCTGGCATCACCCCGCAATATCAGCTATACACTTGATGGCTTTTGAGTGGACGGACTGATAGTCGGTACCCGAGACAACTGCTGATGTATCGTCGGCAAGAAGTATTATGTAGCTGTCATTAACCAGCAGAGGCAAGTCAATAATAAAAAGTAAAAATAAAACTGGGCCCAAGCGACAGTTGCCCAATCAGATATGTCCACTAACTTTCAATGTAACAGCCTGGGTTCTACCTGTCAAATATGATTTAAGCCATTTATAAGCCGGACCTCTTATACCATAATGAAAGATCTTATTTAATAGTAAAGCATGATTAATGGTATTAAATGCTTTAGTAAGATCAAAAAAGATACCAATAGATTTTAACTTCAATTCAAGATTATTTAATATATTTCTATAAAGAGATATTATAGCATCTGATGTGGAGAGTCCAGACCTGACTCTAAACTGATGACATGATAGTATAGCAAAAGAATCTAAAAATGCAATAAGTCTTCTTTTAAAAGATTTTTCAAAGATCTTTGAGAATACAGACAGGAGAGCAATAGGCCTATAGTTACTCACTTCTGCTGTCTCCCCCTTTTTATGAAGAGGTATGACAACAGCTGTTTTTAGCTCTTTAGCAAAATATCCAAACTGAAATGATAAATTCAGAAGATAGGTAAGTGGAGAGATAATATGCTCAGCACATGCTAGCAATAAGTAACAAGGTATCTCGTCTACACCGGATAACTTTTTCTTGGTGGAAGATTTTATAATCTCAAGTGTTTCACCTTCAGTGAGAGGGAATAGAAAAAAAAATTGGGATAAACCGTTGAAATACACATTCATGCCCATGGGTGCCTGAAATATATCCATTAAAATGACGATTGAGTTTTTGAAGAGAGATGGACGTCTAATGAATCTAGAAAAATAGTGGTTTTTATTTATGTTCGTCCAATGGCTTTTCACTTTTTTTTTAATACATGGGCTTAAAATTTACTTAAAACCATAGTATAGCCTATACATTTTTTAAGAAACGATGAACGTCTGATGGATCTATAAAAATATAAGTTTAATGGCTTTTCATTATTTCTTCCGTATTTCTCCAATGGTTTCTCTTTTTTTTACCCGTTGGATTAAAAATTTCGTAGATCCATTGTACGTTATATTCATTAAAATGAAAATATGTTTCGACCTGTAATGATGTCTGATGAGCCTATAAAAATATGAGTCTAATAGCTTGTAGAAACAATATATCTTTTGAACTGGGTAATGTAACTATAATTTTCAAAACATCTTTTGGAAGGCCAATGAAACTTCATTGAACAAAGATAATTTAAAATCCATTGGCTTGTACAAAATTATTATCCAGAGAAGGTGCATAATTAATCCATGGATATGTCGACAAGTTTTGGAGTCGTCGAAAGTTTAGTGCAATGCAGCAAATCCATTGGAGGATGTGTGCTGGTAGGGAGAGCTCTAATAAGTCTACATTAGTACACAAGTAGCTCTGTGTAGCTCCGAAATGAACGATAGCAGGCTTCTATGTGAAGGTCCCAGATACCAGCAGGACCGATTCGCTGCAGGTACCCGCTACTATCTTCCAAGCTGAAATGTACGCTGTGTTAAAATGTAGATCGAAACTCTTAAATTGTCAATAACTCAAGACATTCGTCTAAGCTATTAAGGCCAAAAAAGTGAGCTCTAAGCTTGTACTGGCAAGTTGAACAATTCTAGAGAAATTGGTGAAGGAAGGCTGCAGGGTTCATATTATCTGTAACGAACTTTCAATCGTCATGGCAAAGTATGTAGTTCTCGTAACACTAAAGCGTATGCTCAACAAAAAGATACTTCAAACGTGGATGGAAGTACGTGGCATGAGAAAAGTAAACATGGCTGTATCCTCCGATAAGTATAGTAATTGTCCTCTATATAAGAATATAAGAGATATACTATACTTAAAAAAAAGGAAATTCACAGGACAAGGACTCTGATTCACAAGGACACTGACACTTAAGACAGCATCTTCTTCATTTTGCACAGCCCAGAGTGCCCTAGATGTTGAGAGTAGGAAGAAACTGACCACGTCATTAGGAAGTGCCTAGCCCTCACACGCGCTAGGATCTGGAGATTTAGAATTTATGGATTTTTCTCTATACATGAACGATCAACCAAATATTAACAGTATTATTATTAATTCTTGTAACAATAAAATTGACTGCAGTTGCAACCTAAAAATAACAAAAATTAATAACATACATTACCTTGGAGACTAATAAATAAATAAATATTAAATAATAATAATAAATCAGTTTATTTACAATAATTAAAAAAAATATTACAAAATGATTAATTGAATTTACCAGTAAATAAACAAAAATCACAGAAGTAGTATACTACTTGTACGTGATAACTTATGACACCTATACATAATAATAAAAATAAACCTAGATAAAAATAAAGAATAATAATAAAAATTGGTTCTTGGACTTGGGTCGTAGCTACAGGTAAGTTAAATTTTGACGAATTCAGTATTTAATGTCTTTTTTTCGGGATTTGGGCTATATCTGTCTATGTGTTGTTCAGAAGTTTTATTTTTTTGTAATAGTTCCATTTCTGAGATTTGCAATTTCTTAGTTTAGTTACCCTATGTATTATTTATTAAATCGTTAAATCTTTCTCTGCCCATCTAATGTCTAACATATCTCATCCCAATCTCTAACATACATTTTAGAATTTTTGTTATTTAATTTGTCTCTATATTTTGTCTGTATATTTTGGGAAAAAACAATTTGTGAAATGTAATGCTTACTGTATCGCTGACCAATAGTTTTTCTACTTCGGGGCACTAATGCATTTTGATTCTGAGCTCGAGTTGCATAGGAATCAACTACATTTTCAATAGAGATGTCTCATTTATGCAGGTTGTTGGTTCATTAGCAATTTCTGCTCATATAATTACCGCAAATCAAATATGCCAGTAATAGCAGAAAGCTGATTGGAAGGAAACAGTTTATTTTTATTATATATAATTTTTATTATCCATTTCTGGACAACTTCAAGAATAAGCATGTGACAGTTTCTTATTCCACCCCATACGCTCCATTGGTTAAGTGTGATTGTACTAAAGCAAAATATAATGTTTTCAAGTGTTCCAATCTAAATCCAAAAATTTTTTAAGTCGTTTAGATTTAGATAATAGACTTCTTATTTTATTTGTCACTTCAGATGCGTGTATATCCCATTTTAAGTGTCTGTCTAATGTTACGCCCAAATATTTCATTCTTTCTGCTTTTGGTACTAAAATGTCTGTGTCTATCTTAAGTGGTCCCATTTTTGGCAAATTGCTTGCATAAGATGTAAAGATTAAGTATTTTGTTTTAGATATATTTAAAGACAGTTTGTTTATTTGAAGCCAATTCACAATGTTTCTAAAATCTTTTTCAGAATTAACTTTTTCAAATTGCCATGAATCACCAGAGTAAAATACGGCAGATTCATCTGCGTAGCTTATTATTTGTCCCAAAGTACTTATTTTAAGTAAGTCGTTGACATATAGAATAAACAATAAAGGTCCAAGTACAGTGCTCTGAGGAACTCCGCAAGTTATTTTTTTAAAGGTACTTTTTACATCATTTATTTTGACAAGTTGCGTAAGTAGCTTTTAATTAGTTTATAAGCCATACCCCTAATGCCATAAGAACAAAACATCGTGGTCAACAGTATCGAATGCCTTTGAGAGATCAGCAAATATGCACAGTGATGGCTTTGATTTATCCAAGTTGTCATATAGGTTACTCGTTCATTGGAGAATAGCATTTTCCGTTGATATTTTTTCTCGAAATCCGAACTGTCAGTTAACTTATCAGAAAGAACAGAGAATTTTGCTGTTTTTTAACGATTTTAAGATATTAACCGTCTTTTTAAGATTTTTTTCATTAATTTTTGTGATATTCGAAAGTACCGACATGGGTCTATAGTAATTAACGTCTTCTTCCGAGCCAATTTTCTGCAGTGGTTTAATTATGCCAATTTTTAAAGATTGGGTAAATATACCAGACTCAAAAGAATAGTTTATTATGTAGGCTAGGGGATTGGCTATCTCATTTCGAATTTATTTTAGAATTTCGGCCTTAATTTCATCAATACTAGGCGCTTTTCCCTTTTTAGGACTGGCGATGGTTTGTATGACATCTGTAGCCGTCGTTTGCCTTAGAAAAACTGTTTTTTCACAAATTTGTTCGTTGCTTGGTAAACTTGTTTTTGGCACTCTCACTAAATAACCAATTTCACTAAAATACTTATTTGCGATAATTTATTTATTTTCTAAGATCTCACCATTTGTTTTCTTTATTTTTTGAATATTTTTTTGATTCGATTTTTTATAATGACAAATATCATTAACACATAACAATCCCATATAGCTTTTCTTTAATTTGTATTTTCTGTAATGGCTCTTTGCATATACCCCTTTTTTGTTTTTTTATGAGCTTATTTATTTCACTTTTGCAATTCCTATACCTTTCCTTAAGCACGTCATTGTTTGGTTCCTTTTTACTTTGTGGATATAATCTATTTTTATCTTGTATTTTTTTTAAACACCGGTTGTTATCCATTTATTTTTCCCATTCTTCCTATTACTAATTTTTATTATTTTGGTATGCTTGGTAATTTTCGCCTTTAAAATATGTATGAAATTATTTATTGCCTTTTCTACATTATCTGCGAGTTATATTGTTGACTGCCAGTTTTCCAGCTTTAATTCATTTTTTAAGTTATTATAATCTATGTACATTCTCGTTTGCATTTTATCATTTTCAACATTAATTTTCTCATTCAGAGGAAGATTTAGGATAATCGGGTAACGATCTGTAATATCATAGTTCATAATAAAGGACAATGGCTTTTTTAATTTATTTTAAAACTAACTAAAAGGCTTTCTTAGTATCAAAATGCTCAAGCAAATTTCACAAGCACTAGTGTAATTGTTTTTATATGGTCTCTATATCTGGGGAGGTGGTTATGAGGAATATAATGACAAAATCAAAGGGTTTGCAAAAGTGGTTAATTAAGAATATCCATGATAAGCCAAGAATGTTTTCAGCTTTTGAGCTTTGACTTTAACATATTTAGTAGATTTTGAGACGCTATACATTTTATCTGTCGTAAAATTTATTCAACAGGGAAGAACAAATCATCAAATGTGAAATTATAATTACCTAATGGTATGAGTCCAGCTTGCGCGTATTGCCCCTAACAAGATTGTTTTTAAAAATAATTATTATCATGGGGAATTTATTATTACTTATACCTTTCCGCTGATTTTCACTAAACTTAAACAAAGTTTACAGAATAAAATATAAATCATATTATTTTTTTTTATTTTATTACAATATAATATTTTATCCTGTAAACTTTGACTTAAATAACAATTTTATATTTAAATTCCCACATGATAAACCCACTCTTTTCAATCCTCCAGCCACTGTCCTTTTGTCTCGTTGTTTCGAAAAGTCTCCGAATCATGCACAAAAATCCATCACGTCGTCCTATTTATTTTATTTTATTTATTTTTTTTTCTGGTATTTTTGTTTCGGCCTTTAGTGTGGGCCGCATAACGCAAGTCGTCGGCCAAGGAGGCGGGGGTGTTGGGGGACAAGGGGACTCCGTGGGAACGTGGAAGTGTGGCCGGTCTCAGGCGACGTGCGACGCCCGAGTTGGCCACCTCCGCGGAAAAGAATGTGTCAACTGGTCAAACGTGTAAATATTTTAAGAAACAACCTGTAAAATCTGAGTTTTTCCTAATGGTAAGGAAATTATCCGAAATACAAGTGCGCAAAAAGATGTTTATGCTTGTTGAGCACCGTTTTCATTTTGATTGGATCTTCATCGGGCTAAAAAAAAATTGCTGTTATGATAGTTGAAAGAATTTGTGCATTATGCTCAAAAAGACTTTGATACATTTTAGAAGAAAATAAAAAATCTCAAGATCTCGGTCTGAAAAACAATATAATCAAACAAATTATAGGTGACATGCTTCGCTTGACGAATTAAGCCCCATCAGACTTATACAGTTGACCGCCTAAAGTTCCGCATAAATTCGATAAAAATTATAGACATGATTTTTTGAGAAAACGCTCGGACCCGTCGATTTTTATTTTGAGTTGCGCATTATTTCACATAAATTTTTGTATACAGAGTAGAACAAAAAAAAGATATGACGTCATCGGTCATTTTTTTAAATGGAATGCTATATTTTTTATTGCATTTATGAAATATAGGCGAAATTCCAAGCAAGTTTCGTATAACACACCTTATTTCAAAACTCAACTGTTTCCAAAATATTTACATTTAAATAACAAGAAAACAAATAAGTACGTCTATTTACAAATTAAGGTAAAATCGAGGATAAAAATAACGTTATAAACACTGCCAATTGTTTCTATTTTCATGGTTGCACTTGTAAAGAATCTCCATTTTCGAATGTCACTGTCAGTTCGAAAATTAATAATTTTTATCAGAATAAATTATGGCTAATTTAACATAAACCGCGCACGCAAAAAGAAGTAAGTGAACTGTTTAATGCCAAATACCCAAACCATCCTATTTCTCAGTTAACAGTTAGTAGAATAGAGCACAAATTCATAACTTCAGGTCATGTTAGGGATTTGCCAAGATCAGGTCGTCCAAAAATTTCTGAAGAAACAAAATTAAACGTTCTGCTATCCGTCGAAGAAAATCCGAACAATGCAACTTCACAAATTTCAGTTGATAATAATATAGCCGAAACGTCAGGAAGACGAATCTTAAAAGCAAATGAATACCACCCTTATAAAATTAGACTAATACGCGAATTAAATGAGGACGATCCTGATCGAAGAAACCAATTTTGCGAGCAAATGATGAACATTTGCGATAATAACCGTCAGTTTGTGTTACGAGTTTTGATTTCGGATGAAGCAACTTTTTGTTTAAACGGTGTCGTAAATCGGCAAAATTGTCGGTACTGGTTAGTGCCAAATCCACACTGGGCAACTGAGGCTCATACACAGTACCGTAAATCTATTAATGTTTGGGCTGGTATCGTGGAAAATAAAGTAATAGGGCCATACTTTTTCGAATAAAACTTAACAGGATAACGCTATTTGAATTTTGTTCAAGAAGATCTTATCCCTGCTTTGACTGCCCTATACCCGGACGAACAAGACCCTGCTGTCCCGACAGATAATTTGTGGTTTCAGCAAGACGGCGCACCGCCACATTTCTTTCGAGATGTCCGTAATTACTTGGATACAGTGTTCTCAGGAAGATGGATAGGACGAAGAGGGCCAATAGAGTGGCCGGCCAGGTCACAAGACCTAAACCCTGCAACTATTTTCTATGGGAGTAACTGAAAAGTAAAGTTTATATTGAGAAGCCAAACAACGTAGAAGATTTGAAAAATAGAATTAGATATGAAATTAGACGTATCACCCGAAATAATTGATAGCGTTTTTAGAGTTTGTAAACCGTCTTGCTTTCTGCCAAGAAGTAAATGGGGATCAGTTTGAATATTTAATACATTAATAAGAGTTTTCACAGTTTATAACATTTTATCCTCCATTTTATCTTAATTTTTAAATAGACGTACTTACTTGCTTTCTTGTTGGTTAAATGTAAATATTTCTGAAACAGTTGAGTTTTCAGATAAGGTGTGTTATACGAAACTTGCTTGGAATTTCGCCTATATTTCATAAGTGCAATAAAAAATATAGCATTCCATTTAAAAAAATGACCGATGTCGTCATATCTTTTTTTTTGTCCCACCCTGTATACAAAAATTTATGTGAAATAATGCGCAACTTAAAATAAAAATCGACGGGCCCGAGCGTTTTCTCAAAAATCATGTCTTTAATTTTTATCGAATTTATGCAGAACCTTAGGCGGTCACTCAGGGCCGACCCGTGCCGGGGGTGCAAGGGGTGCGCCGTCATTGGAGCATTTGGAGCGGCAAAATGTCCGAAAAATAAAATAAAAAAGCGCCAAGTAATAAAAACAAAAATATGAATAACAAAAATTAATAAAATTTAAAACTTATATTATATTAAGGCGCCAACAGAATACAATGTTTACTGAAACCGAGCATTGTTCCCCGAATCGTTGCTATAATAATAATAATCTATATAGATAAATAAATAGGTACCAGGACCAGGTAATAAAAACAATAGCACCGCAATTATGGTGGGCCGGCGCCGCCGCTGGTGCTAATGATGTTATAAGGGCGGCGTAATTAAAAGAGCCGCGTAAAGTACCACCCAGATGTAAATAGCTCAGCCATTTACATCTGTGGTACCACCAATAGTAATTCCTCGAAATTTATTTCTCCGTGCGGAGCTATTTACATTTGTGGTACCACCGATAGTAATTCCTCGAAATTTATTTCTTGCCGAATTTCAATACTTTTGGGTAATAAATAATATGTATTTTGGAGCTGCAGAAATAAGCTGGGGTGTAATGTTTAGAAATTCCCACCCTTTTGTTTTTAATTTATTTTAATTTGCGAGTTTTAAAGCGACTTGTCGATTAGTGTTTATTTTTAATACATTTTATATAAAAATTGTGTTTGTGTTGTTAACGGTAAGTTTAAAATATTTTATCAATATCTTCCAAATATTTAGAACTTCATGCCTTAAGCAATTTTTCATTGAAAAAAGTAATGTCTGATTTTTGTGCCAATTCTAAAAAAAATATTTGTTGATTTAGATGGCTGATGGTCGAAAGAGGCTTTCTGGTTCCCAATACCGAAAAAGGAAGCTAGGAGGAAGATGACAGGCGGTTAGCAGGTTCGTTAAAAAAGTTTTTTGCGTCATCAACGAACCCACAACCGGTACACCCTCAACCTTCAACAAGCCAAAGGCCGGATGTTCAACCTTTGACGTCAACTGAAGCCGATGCCGATGTAGAACAACCAATTAATGGAGATCAACAACCATCAGGAGATGAACTGAAACAAGATGATCACTCGATGAATACTCCAGCAAATACGCAAACTGAGAACATTAAAGCTATTCAGGTAAATGAAGAACGATTTAAAGATCCAGCATATTGGCCCTAAATATTAACGGATTATATTAGATTATTGATTTTAGGAATAGGATCTGTTCAAATTAAAAATATTAATTATCCCATTAATAACTTAAATAGATGTTTTAGCGCTGCTTACTTTGAAAAAAAATTAACTAACAATGAAAAAGTTCCTAGAACCTGGCTTATTTACTCAGAATCTAAAAATTCAGTGTACTGTTTTCCTTGTAAATTATTTAAAGTTTCTGATAATAGTTTTAATGAGGGGAATGGCTATAGTGACTGGCGACATTTATCTCGGACTTTAGAAAGACACGAAACCAGTAAGGGGCATTTTGAAAGTGTTAGGAAATGGCTTGAATTAAAAAAATCAATAGAAAAAGGTTTAACTGTGGACTCTATCAATCAAAATTTATTTCAAATGGAAAAAAAAAGATGGACTTCGATTTTAGAGAGAATAATATCTGTTATCCAGTTTTTAGCTGGACAAAATTTAGCTTTTAGGGGTAATAGTCAAAAACTATTTGATAAGGGTAACGGTAATTTTCTGAAATTAATTGAGACGATTGCAAAATTTGATTCTGTAATGGCCGAACATATTGATAGAGTCCAAAAAGATGGGAACAAAATGCCGCATTATTTGGGAGATAAAATACAAAATGAATTGATTTTTTTAATAGGAGAAAAAGTAAAAAAGTGTATTGTTGAATGTTTAAAATTATGCAAATATTTCTCAATCATCCTTGACTGTACACCTGACGTTAGTCACCAAGAACAAATTACCATTATTGTTAGATCCGTTTTTATTGATGATTGTTCTAAAAGTATAGAAATTCGAGAACAGGATTTTGTAAAGTTACAAACACTACTGGTCAGGGGTTAACAGATTTTTTATTAAATTATTTCCAAGAATTGGATATTGATATTGCCAATATGAGAGGTCAGGGCTATCACAACGGAGCAAACATGAAAGGCAAGCACAATGGCCTACAAAAAAAAATTGAATATTAATCCTAGAGCCTTTTTTGTACCCTATGCCGCCCATAGTTTAAATTTAGTAGTTAATGATGCAGCAAAAAGCTCTCTAGAAGTAACTAATTTTTTTAGCATTATTCAGGAAATATATGTCTTTTTTTCGGCCTCAACTTACAAATGGAATGCTCTCTTAAAAGAGCTGCCCAGGCTAACACTAAAGCCCTTATCGGATACCCGCGGGGAAAGCCGTATTGAGGCAACAAAAACTCTTAGATTTGAGTTAGAAAAAGTGTATGATGCTCTGTTTACGCTTTTTAATGATGAAAGCAGAGATAATGAAACAAAGATTATTGCAATGTCCCTAATAAATAAAATAAAATCATTTAAATTTATTTGTTCGTTAGTTATTTGGTACAACATTTTGGCAAAAATTAATATAGTAAGCAAAACACTGCAAAAGTCTATATAATGTTATTTTACCAGAAGCTGTACAGATGCTAAAAGAAATCAAATTATTTTTGACACAAATGAGATCGGAAAACGGGTTTTTAGACATGATAAATGGATCTAAGAAAATTGCGGAAGAAGCAGACGCCGAAATTTTCTTTTCAGCCATTCACTCAATAAGACCAAGGAAAAAAAGGAAAAAAAAACGTTTTTTGATTATGAACACAAGGATGAGCCAATCCAATCTCCAGAAATAAATTTTAAAGTAATTTTTTTTTTTAATATTCTCGATATTTTAACCTTAAAATTGGATGAGAGATTTCACGATTTACAAAAACATATTGAATTATTTGGTTTTTTAAACAATTTGAAAGCATTTTCCAAACCCGAAATAATGACCTATTGTAAGAATTTAGAAGCTAAATTAACTGACCCTGAAACAAAAAATATGGACATAAATGGATTGGACCTCTATAATGAAATCGACATATTATCAATTTACATTAATGATAGAACTATTTTCTCGGCCAAAGAAATATTAATATATCTGGTTGCTAACGATTTGAAACGCATTTTTCCAAATTAAAATTAATAAAAAACTACTTAAGATCCACAATGAGCCAATCAAGACTATCAAATTTCTCAATAATAAGTATTGAGGAAGACATTGTTTCTAATTTAGATTTTACCGACCTAATTAGGGAATTTGCATATAAAAAGGCAAGAAAAGTAAATGTTAGCATTTAAACTAGGGTTCTAATTACTTTTTTTTTAATTTCTTTAAATTAGTATGTAAGTAAAATATATTTTCTTTAGGCGTTTATATCGATGTAATTACATATTAATATAGAAATACTTGTATAAGTAAATAATATATGCTTTTATGTATATTTTTTGTATAGATAATATTGATATATTGATTAATATATGTGTGTTTGGAATTTAATTCAATATGATTTTTTATTACACCCTTTTTTTTAAACGTTGTATTTTGGTAAGAACATTTTTTAAAACACTTTTTATAAAAATCACTGCAGAAGGGGCGGCAAAATTAGCTCTTGCACCCGGGCGGCAAATACCCTAAGCTCGGCCCTGCGGCCACTGTATATAAAATAGAGCTCATTGGAAGACGAAGGTTATTAAAATATTTAAGAAATAAAAATATCACAAAGGGCACAAATGTATCCCATCGACTATTGTAGATATTGTGAATAAGACTTATTAGACTGTACATATTGTAAATTAGCCTTAACAAACATGACAGTATAAACAGTACGGAGGAGGAGATCTAGAGATGTTAAGGAAGCGTAGTATTAATTTTAAGAGTAATTATTAAAAGATTAACCTAAATGTGTAGCAAAAGCGTCGAAGACTCTGTATAATATTGTATACAGGGTGTCAATTTTAAAACTTCCCACCCCTATTATGTCGAAACGGGTTAGGTTTTCATCAAATCATTAGGACACGTGGATCTTATTATCGAGGTTGAACAATTTTTATGTAGAAATCACTTTGCCTCTTTCAACCCCCTACCCCCAGAACGTCCCTCTCAAAAATGTTAAGTGGCAATATGGGTTGAGTGGTGCTTCATTTGAAAGAATTTCTTATTCTCTACATTTTGGCACCTTATTTTTTTAATTTGAGTACAGCGTTGCCAAGTTATTTAAACATTGTAAATTACTTATTATTAGACATTATTTCTGTAAGTGTTTTAATTATGGTAAAGCGAAAATTTGTATTGGAACATGTTTTTTTAGGTTAGTAAATTTTTTTAATAAATCAATACATCATTGTAGTTACCGAGTACACCGCCTTACTGTTTCTAAATGTTAATAAAGTTTTACCTTTTCTAAATGTCGGCAAATAATTTATTAAGGGAAAATATATTTTTATTCAAATATATATTTCTATTCAAATAAATGATACACAAATCCCAATAGTATCAGAAGCAAAAAACTTGGGTATAATTTTCGACCAATCCATGGGTTTCGAATCTCATGTTACAAACAAAATTAAAGTTGCATATCTAAGATTAAGGCAGCTTTATAAAATAACAACATTTCTCACCCCAAAACAGAAATATTTACTTTGCGAAAGTCTGGTTTTGTCTTTGTTCGATTATGGGGACGTAAATTGTGGAGATTCCTTATCTGTAAGTACCAAAAAGGCTATTCAAAAAGTTCAAAATTCCTGCATGAGATTGGCTTATAACATTCCATATAGACATCACATAACACCGTATCTTAACGCTAATCAAATTCTTAATATGAATAATAGAAGATTACTGCACATGCACATGTTTGTATACAGAGTCATAAAAAAAGGACAACCAGCATATTTAAGACACCAGCTTCAAAAATTTGTCCATTCTCATGCAACTCGAAATAACGATTTTATTGTACCTATCCACAGATCAGCAGCTTTTAGGCGTTCTTTTAAATTTGTTGCTGTTCAAATATGAAACAGTCTCTTCCAAACACTAAAGGAATTACTTCTCCAAAGCTTTTTTAAACAAGTCAAATTAAAAATAATTTTGGGTCAAAATAATAATTGATTTTGTTTTTTCATATATTAACTTGCAAAAAAAAAAATCTCGCTTTCTCGCGCTGCCTCCCTATCTAAGCTGCCCTTGAAGTTATTGCCCATTGAGGGCATATAACTTCATGAGTGCGCATGTCTTTTTATTAATATTTTTCTTAGTGGTTTTTCTTGATTTTTTTTTATGTTTTTACATTCCTATTCAAATATAGGTTCTTTTAATTTTGGCTCGTAAATATTTAAAATGTATTGCAACTGGAATGTAAATAGCTGTTTGCAAACGGTTGTTTTAATCGAGAGACACTCCTATTTGTCATAATAAAATAAGTGAACACAAAAATGTAACTTGATTATAAAACTGACAAATAAAATCTTTTTGTATTTGTTTTTTGATATGACCATAAAGAGAACAGGTGCTTTTATCACTGAAAGTGTTTATCAATCTGATAAATTCGTAAGATAACCATTTACATTTTTTTTGCTTATTTTTGTTTGCAATAGAATTCGTCTCGATGCAGTTTGATATGATCCGAAATTTTAAATATTATTTAGTGAATTTTCCTACCAGTCAATGTCACTAGGCATTTAAGTCAGTTACAATTTATTGCGATAATTTGTGCGTAATTCTTACTACTATATTCTTACTATTCTACATGGCTAGGAGAAAAATTGAAATTATTTTTGTTTATGGCGACCAAGGAAGATGCGCAAGAAAAACGACAGAAGTTTTAAATAACAGAAGTCCTAATCTTAATGTAAGTCACAGATAGATTTTGGACTTAGTAGCAATATTTACTGATACTGGGTCAGTTGGAAACAAAAAAAAAGGTAAATCGGCATGTTTTAAACAAAGATGCTCAAGTAGAGATTTTGGAAACATTCGTTGCAGAACCCACCAGTTCTCTACGTACAGTAGCACTTCTAACTGGAATATCACATGAAACTGTACGATAAGCATTAAACTTTACATTAATATCATCCGTACAAGATACACAGTACAGATTACAGGAACTTCATAAGGACGATTTTGATAGGAGAATAGAGTTTTGAGATACCATGTCCAACTTAATAAACACTCGTGAAATATTGGTAACCAATATATGCCTCAATAATAAATATACCTTTTTCCTAAACAGGCATATCAATAAACAGAATTTTCAATACTGGAGTAACGACAATCCCTACATTTTTAGAGAGGGTGCTATACAGTGCGACAAAAAATTAATATTTGGGCCGGTATTCTTGGAAATGCTGTTATAGGACCGTTGTTTATTGAAGAAAACTGGAGAGCTCTACTTAAACCTACTTGAAGATGTTATTGATCTTTTAATAAGAATTGAACTGGAAAATCAAGTACGAGAGTCGTTGAATAACAGATTCCCGAACCAATAGATTGGTAGTAGGGGACCGATAGAATGGCCTGCTAGGTCACCAGACTTAACGCCGGTAGATATTCTTTTATGGGGGCATATAAAAAAGGTTATTTACAAAACTCAGCTTGATAATATTGACAATTTAAAAAGAAGAATTACTGGGGCATGTAGGGCTTTTTCAGAATTGGTATTTCAAAATATTCGAGAAAGAAATAAGAATAAATTTTATTTTTGTTTGAAGAAGAATGGAGAACACTTTGAACATCTCATAAACTAAACGTGTTTATAAAATTAATTTTAAACGTGCTTTTGTAAAGACCATTATTAAAACAACTTATTCTAACTAGTAAAAATAATATTAACCTAAAAAGACATGTTTGCATTAATGATCTTAGCTTTAAAGTAATTAAAACACTTACAGGCATAATGTCTAATAATAAGTAATTTACAATGTTTAAATAACCCTAACTTGGCGACGCAGCACTCAAATTTAAAAAATAAAGTACCAAAATGTAGAGAATAAAAAGTTCTTTCAAATGAGGTATTACTTAACCCCTATTGCCATTTAAGATTTTCGAGAGGGAGGTTCTGGGGGGGTAGAGGGTTGAAAGAGGCAAAGTGATTTCTTCATAAAAGTTGCTCTCCCTTGATAATAAAATTGACGTGTCCTAGCGATTTTATGAAAACCTAATTCGTTTCGAGATTTCAAATTGACACCCTGTAGAGTGTAAATAGAGTGTAATTAAGACAATCGCCAGTATTTTATTGGCAAAACCCCGAATCCTAAAGTCAAGTGATATATGTATATGTTGGTTTTTACTTCTCTGTCATCCTGAAAATTAAGAGAAGAGAGACGATAAATCTCGACGAGAGAGAAGAAGTTAGAGAAAAGATAGCTAACAGGACAAAGATTTGCTCTTTTTGTAGTAAATAATAAAGGTCCAACGGACATCCGTTCATTTCTGTTACAAAAAAGTAGAACGCTATAGGATCATTGAATAAAATTGTCCACTGAACGAATAATTTGTCAATGCAAAGGGATAATATAAAATAGAATGTCCAAAGGCCTTCTGGATGAGGTAAACTTTTTCTCATTTATAATAGGAGATGTTCGAAAAATGTATTTTGTGTATCTAAATAATTCTGAAATAAAAAAGAGATGGAGGTCCCTTAGATAGCACAGAAATGGTTTTCAAAAGTTTTAAAAACAAACAACAAGGCTTTTATTGGAATAACGTGCCTTACTGAGGCGTAAAAGTATTTATTTTAATAATGCAATTTTAACTGTTTGTAAGAAAAGAGAAATAACAAACATGATTTATGTAACTTAATAAATATCTACAAGTTGACGATAAGAATGTTATGACTTATTATCATTAATTTTAATACAAACTTGATGTTTACTTATACCCATTATAATGAAAGGAATATTAACATCACACAAATTATAAAATACTACTTATAAAATAAATAAAAGTTTCTTTAATTCAAATTATGTTTTCAAAGGTTCCTACGTAATTACCAAAGCTCAAAAGTATTTTAAAATAATCTAAACTGTACTCAAATACACTAAACTAAACTATAAGATATTAAATAAAAAAATCTTTATATAAAAATTGGTTTTGCAATTGTATCTCTGTTAGCAGCCCTTTATATCCGCAAGTTTCAGGCCCTCCAAAAAATTTAGAAAAGTAACTTAATAACCATATTTACTTACCAATATGCACAACTCCTACAAGACCTCCATAGTTGTTTTGCTCCAACCAGCTTTACTTCTTGAGTATTCTTCTTTACCCCTCAATTTTAGTTTGACTTTCGTTTCCATCACCAAATACTATAATATATGAACTATATTGGTAATATATTATTGTATGAGGGTTTTTAAATATTTATCTACAAAAAATAGAAAAGAAATTACATTGTGTTTCCGAGAATTTATAATATGGATTGTAAATAATATATAAAATTAACTCGAAAATAGATAAAATTAAATACATATCCAAACTTGTCGTACTTACCCAGAAAGTCTATAACAAGATTCTATTCATTTAGAACTATTCGAGAATAATTCATCGGTATTAAAATATAATTATAAATACTCTAAATAGAACTGTGAAGCTGCTAACGTAACCTCACAAGTAATTTGATTCGACTCATCGCTGTGATAAGCACCAATTGGCCAATCAATACGCTTAATAACGTGTCTTTTGATTTTGGACCAAAGATGGTATTTTCTTAAATATCAGTCCAATAGCATTTAATTTTTAATTGTTCAATGATCGCTTTTTTGTTAAACCATGGGATTAAGAAACTCGTAAATCTATCGTATTTTTAAGAAACATTTCTCGACGAGAAATGAACATCTAATGTATTTATAATAATAAAAGTCCAATAGCTTCTCTAAAAAATCTATCCACTGGACTCAAGTAAACTAAAACTATAAACATTAATTTGTATTAAACTTAAATTCAAAAATTAAACTTAGTCATATGGTTTGAACACATAGCTTCCAGAAACAGAAAGCTCCAAACTAATGTGTCGTCAGCAACGTAATCCCCAACAATATATGATTTATCCATAAAAGAAAGTAAGCATGAGACTAAGTAAAATTATTAAAGACGAGTCTCGGCTCAAAGGTAACAACATCATTAACGTAAATTAAAGGAGTTTTATGGCTTAAGTGATTTCCATCTTTTAAGGATAGTCCAGCTTTTTACTCTTGTGGTACTGCTGAACGACACATTTTCAGGAACCATAAATCTATGCCCTGTCGTCAGAAGATGGCTAGCAAAAGCACACTTGCTTTGTGTAACAATTATGTATTTAAATTTCCTAACAAGGCGTGTTCTTGTACCCTAGTGGACATTCTTCGTGCTGAATGTCCTACATAAACAGCAGAAAATTGTGTAGACAATATATACCAGACTAAGGGCCGGTATTATAAATATTTTTCAAAAGTTACCTTTAACTTTAACCATCAAATTATCCTTAGCAATAAAATGTTAGTTTTATAATCGTTCCATTTCTTCCTTTTCTACAAGCTAAAGACTATGAGAAAAACTATGAAAATTGGGGGCATTTTATGACATTATCAGATGCTTGATCGTCCGGTAGCCTCGAGGCATGAACCTAATAAATATACCTGGACTGCTAATGTTGATGGCCACCATACCCAAAAATGACCGCCACTTTTATAGTGGTTGTGTCCTTTTGACGTTGGTCACTCTAAACATTTTCAGTGTTGCCAAAAAAAAATATCTATATTAAATAACGGTAATGGAGTTCATGACGCTGACGTTTGACGTGTGACCATCATTGAGATTCTAAAATCACGACTCGACACGATCACTCGATATAACTTATTCTAAATAACATTTTCAATTGTGAGTATAGTGGATTGCCTAGTTTTTGACGATTTGTCAACGACACACTTGGGTATATCGTCTGCATCGGGCTATGTAGCTTCCTCCTTATTTAATACGTAGATGATCTATTAGCATCTTTATTTAAAGGTATTTGGTTCACTGTTTCTTAAAACCGAAATATTGTGAATTGTCTGTATGTGTTGTTTATCATAGAATAATATCAAGAGCAAAAATTTAAATGAAGATAATCATGTTCATGGTATTAAGATTTATAATATTCAAGTTTACCAGAATAGTAAAACAATATTTTCAAGTGCATCCATCCCAACTTAATTAAAACTTTGTCTCATTTTAAGTGAGGATTACTTTCTTTTATAAATTTTAACGAAATTCTTAAAGAAGTACGGGAAAAATCTCAGATCAAACGCAAATATCTTAAATTCTTAACTAAATGTAACTTTCTATTTTGTTTTTGTAAACATAATTTCCCAAAAAACTTTAATTGTTTTGTTTTCCTACAATTGGCACCACTGAAATTTGTCAGAGTAACCAACATTGAAATGACACAATCACGCTAAATGGCGGCCTCCTAGTAGTGGTCATTGACTTTTCATTGAATTAACAGTCCAGTTATATTTATTAAGTTCGTGTCTCGAGAAGATAATTTCGTTTTTTTCCGCCATCTATATGTGAAGGAATAGAAGGTTTTTCGGTGTTACATTATATTAAAAATTATTGAGAGAATATATGTAAAAAACCAGGATTTTTTTATAAAGTTACCTTTAACTGATGCCCCATCCACTTGATAAAGTTAACTTCTACATTTTGAAGTTTTTGAACTGTGACATGTGACGTTATTCCACAAGTTAACTTTAAGTTATCTGTCAAAATAGTTTTATAAGACAAAGATAACCTACAAAGGTGGTAAAATAAAGAATTAAAAGCAGCAAATTTGTTTTGCATACATTGTCCGTGAATTACGGTTTTCTGCAAAGTTCGAAAAAAATATAGTTGGGGTTCCTCTGAAGAAACAAATTTAAGAAGGGTAGTTTCCCATCCAATTTATTTTCTAAATTAAATGTTATATTATGATAGATAGAATTGATAAAGATTATGAAATCAGTCCTCCATCACTGTCCACCCACAAAACAAAAACATCATCCACATACTGTTACTTTTGAAAACTCTTATATGTGAGGAAAAGCGACTAGACATAATTTGTTCCTCCAAGTTGCCGATGAAAATCTGGTTCAGAAAAGATGAAAGACAAAAACCCATAGCAAGACCTATTTTCTGTGTAAAAGTTCAGTCATTAAACCTTAAATTAGATTATCTATGACTAATTTGGGAAATGTAGTGGAATTAGAGAGTTTTTCAATAGTAGTAATACATTTCTGTGATGGTATACAGGTCCAAGGAAAGTAAAACGGCCTCCTCTGGGATTACAACATTTTTTAGGTAATCCGCAAATCTCATTGAGTTCTTAAAATTGAATAAATATTATAAAAACCGGTTGTCCCCCTTAAAACATTATTTAGCCACGAGGACAATGTAATGCAGTGTTCTGGGGTTCATAAGGTATAAGCCATAGAATAATATTGAGGGGGTATACGTAATATTGGGTAATATTGAGGGGGGTATAAGCTGCCGACCCCGGTAGCACCGTGGGCAAAGCGTTCACGATGCAATGGTCGTGTGGTCTCGGGTTCGAATCCCGGCATGCATATTCATATTCTGCCAACGTAATACCACAGCATAAAGAAACTTTAAGTTTTTTTTAAACTTTAAGTTTTTAAGAAGTTTCTTTATGCTGTGGTAATACGACTTCGGCTGGATTCGTCCCGTGAGCCGTGAAGCGTTGGCAAATTATGAGCATCTCAACTTGACGTTGGCAATTTATGTCTTGAATTTGCGCTTAACCAACACTGATCCTACTTTTCCTCCAGCTGTTAAATTTCTGCGTCCACTCATTGATGTTTTTCTTCTTGCAACAGAAGTTGGCTGCACAGCAATTTTCTTCCCTTTTCTGGATACGAATTGTCTATTTTTCGTATTTACACCCTGATATTTGAAAGCTGTGTAAAGCCCTGACATTAAAGAACCAGAACTTCTACCGTAAACCTGGGAATTATGCAGAAACGTTTTAATTGCTAGATAAAAATTAACTGGGTCATTATTCAAATGGTCCATTACTTTTTTATTAAATGATTTCCAATCTCTCTTGACGTCTTTCACATCCTCTTCGGATATATTGTTAACACTAATAATTGTTCCAGATTCCTGAAACAGATTTTCTTTTTTGTCTTATTGTATACCATCCATAATTTGTATGTCGGTAGTTTGAGGGGTACAGATAGGATTAATATCAACGTCATCAATTTTCTTAATTTTTTCCAAAATCTGTGGGGCAAATATTTGCGCAGAAGGTTTCATATTGGTTGCAATTTCATACATAATTTTTTTAGTGGTAGTGGTTGACGTTTTCACTACACCAACAACATGAAAAAATTATATAACTGCAGACTGGTGTTTGCACAGTTTTCCAGTTGTTCCTTGTAAACAAGTACAGATGCACGATAACATATCTACAAAATAGTAAACATCGGAATCTGAAGAGCTCTGAATAATATAATCTGTTGCATTTAAACATTTTATTTTATCCAAGGAAACATTTTTGTCGTCAGGGCATAAATGCCTTAATCTACTTTGACGTTCTCTATTTAGAATTATATCAAGTATTCTCTGTTTGTAATACGTTTCAAAATTCGTAATGACAAAAACTGTTAGCTGTGTTAGATTAAAGGCTTTTGTTCTTTCTAATAGAATGTCCTTGAACAACCTGAACATAACCTCTACGTAATTATTAGTGTCTGAGCCTCGAGTCATTAGTGTTTGTCTATAATAGAAGCACCATGCATGAATTTTCGTATCTATCATATTCTAAATGTATATTTCCAATTGTGGATACTTGCATTCATTGAAGAAGCATTCTATGTTTAACTTCACCTGCTGTTCTGACGTTGAAGTCAATATGTCTGTAAAGTTGTACAGCCTTTGCCTATTATCTTTTTTGATCAGATTTTTCGATGCAGTCAGCCATCTCCATACTGCCTTTAACACGTGAAAAGAACAAAGCAGAAGCTCGGCCTGTGGCCAATGTTTTTTTAAAATACTTTTTTCACTGAGGTCATCATCGGTTAATATTATTTTTAGAGAAATTTTTTGAGGCATGATTGCCTTCAAATTCTTAACTGATTCATCAAATAACTCTTGTTTCTGACTACTAGAGATGATACATCCAACTGGAATGCCTCCTGCTGGAGACTGCGTTGCAAAAAAGTAAATCTTGTGATTTTGCACGTCACAGTTTCCTGATGCATCAACAAATAAAATTGCTGAGGCCTGTGTAAGGTACTAACCAGCTTGTTGCATTATTGTTGTGCATAAACAGACCGCATAATGATCACCAATACGAATAATTTTAGAAAGAGTACTTTTACTTTTCATTAAGTTATTTAGTCTAAAGTTAGGAGCATCCCTTCTCCAGTTCGTTCTCGATAGTTTTTTTTGAAATGTTCAGCCCATAAATTGTAAAAATCAGTTTTGGTCGGGAAAAAATGCCGGTCTAAAATCATTTTTTCGTAGTTGTCGTCTATTTCTTCCATCTTGATACTAGTGTATGTGTGATAGGCAGTTGCAGCAGTATGTCCTTTCTCAAAAAGTTCAAAAATATATTTTTTTGTTTCGTTGCCTATAGGTCTTTTCAACAAGGCTGCTCCACTTTCTATGGTGTGATTATGTTCTTCATAAAAATTTACAACGCAGGACCATGTACTTGCATTATCCATAGGCTTTTCTAATAGAATTTTCATCTTGGCAGGACAGTCAATATTACGAGACTTCTTTGTTGTACGCGATTGTTTAACTTTGAAATGACAATGGTAATAGCGTCTAAATATGTTTTTTTTTAGATTTTTTCAAAGGTGTTCTAACAGTCGTCGGCGTCGTAGCTCGCCAAGTAACTTTTGTTATTTCTCCTAATTCGGTTACCCATTTCTGTAAGAAATTATATAAGTTGTAATACCTAATACTTATATCAATTTCTGAGTAGATAATCGCATAAAGTTATAAACTTAATCGTGTTTTAAGCATGATATACCTAACCCTTGAGATAAAAGTAATGTTTTTTTTTAATTTTCTAGAGAAACGATTTTTTTAAGATATTCTTTATTTAAAAATAAGCCTAATGTCAATTTGGAAAATTGGCATAAAAAATTTACTAAAGACCAACAAATGAACATTCTACCTATATGCAAGCGTGCGTTGTAGGCACTAATTGCAGTACTAGAGAGAAGGCGACTAATTTCATACAGTTTTCTAATTTCGGAGAGTATATCGTATCTCTAATGCCATCTAAGTTGGGCTTCCGAAATTTCTGTGGAACTTTGTAGCGCTGGCGCTCTGCGATATACAGTAGGCTATCCATCTAAACATTTGCATCTCTTCTATAAGCCTTTCTATGGTTTGAGGATATGCATTTAGGTGGATTTTTTTCTCGAAAACAAAGCAAGACATTAAAGAAAATTAAAACCCAAAAAAATCTATTTTCACCAGTCTATAACATTAACCGCCAAATTCTAAATATAATATGTAACAAACATATATAATATATAAATATGTAATATGTAAACAAACTATCGCATACTTCAGGCGGCATGGAATATAATCTGTCAACGTTAGTCCAATTTAATTATATTTTGCAAACGGTAGACTTCAGCCGAAGGGTCTATTACGTTGGCAGAAAATGAATATGCTCCCGGCATGGGCATGGTTGTTTGTGTTTGTCTTATAAAAAGCAAAACATTGTGGTTCGGAACCCACGTTAAATTGTATCCATAAATAACAATATTGGGCGGCCGTCGAAATACGACGCGAGTCCATTGTATTTGAGGAAGAAGAAGAAGAAGGTATAAGCTAGACTTGGAAGTTTCAAAATACTCCAAAGATAAAAGACATTGATACAAGCTCCTTTTTACTTTACTGAAAAAATCAGGTGTAGGGTCTTTATTAATAGGAACAAATTTATCAGACAAAATAAACTCGTTCACCTTAGCCACGTAATCAGGCTTATTCATGACCACCAAAAAAGAATCTTTATCTGTTTTCATTAATAACATAAGGATTTAATTTTAGTTTTAAGATAAAGTAAGTGGGTTATTGACACTATTTGATGGAAAATTTTTACCTTCGAATTAAGGCATCTAATCGTACTGGCCCTAAGGATGTTTTTATTAGGAATGTTAGATGACTGGATGATGCTCTTAGCCTTCACTACCAGAACTTCCCCAACACTGCTTAAAATTAACTTTAAATTAAATTTCGAAATTTAAATTAAGTATATTTTCTTCTTCAGGTGGAAAAGAAACACTTGATTAATTTATAAAATGGTTTATGAAATTTGAAACTGCTTTTACTTACCTTTCCACATCCCATATCATCTTTCTTGGGTTTGTGTGAAAAAATCTTATGTCATCTGTAAATTTATGATGAATACCGAAAAATTTTACAAAAGATAAATAATTATTTAATTTTTATTTTATGTTTATAGTTTTTTATAACAAGTGTCAACGTTAGTTATTATATTCTAAAATAATTGACCGGCATATTTGATATCATTTATACCAACCAAGAAGTTCTAATCAACTATAATTTTTTTATCTGCAATATTTGATATTTGATTAGTTGATAATTTTTTAAAAACATTAATTCTTCGGATTTTAAGATGGAAAGTTTTGAAATGAATACAGATCTTTATATATATATCTATTATTTTCAACTTCTTGTTCTTTCAAATTCTTCATCGTATTAGATTTCACGTTTTAATAATTGCTCTACACTTTTTGTAAAAATTCTAGTTAGTGGTATGACTTTAACTATAATCTTAAAGCAATTTGCATACAATGTGTTACTCTACTCTACGTTATTTTACAATGATATCTTTGTTTCTGGAAGCTTGAAAAACTGATACTTAGTTGTATATAGGTAAAAATGGCCAGCTTAATAATCTGACAAGCCTCTCAGTCGAATATTAAGAATTTATAAGTTAGTGACACGTCGGATTTTTAGCTTTAACGCGCATAGCGACATGCGTTACAATGAAACGACGCGAAATGTCTGGCCGTTGCAGTGCTTTCTGCCAAGACCACAGAAACACGAGGGGATCACGCCAAACAAAGTTTAACTTTAGATTTTAGTATTGGCTTGAGTAGCTTTTTCACTAGAAGCTTAAAGTTTCACTTAAAAATTAATTAAAAATGTTTTAAAAATCTAGGTGAAGTTTTTACTAGAAGGTTTTAACAATAAGTTTGAAAACCGCGTATTTTATGTTGGGTGAGATCGGTGGAGCCTTCAAATAACCGGAATTCTTAAGCCTAAAGCAGTTGCTATTCTCCTGTTAGCGGAATACGCAAATACGAATGCCAATGTTGGGGTATCTTTGGCCACACCATGAAGATTCTCAAATTAATTATTTTATTTACCAAAATGATCAGAACTGACTTGACTAGTTGATGCTTTTGCTATATAATTAAATCCAAACAAACTTTGCTCTTTTAAACGCTTCTTTTTATTAGTTATTTATTTATTTAATTAACAGATAATTATCACACAAAGTTATAAAAAACATTTTTTAACTACTTTTTCCATTTATATTTTAACGTTTTTTTTTACATTTAGGGAGTTTCTTACATTTATGTAGAAAGACGTACTAAATAAGTCATTTTAACTTTTCCTGTTTAGCATGCTTTGTCAATCTTTCTAACTAGATCTGAAACTTGGACACCTTTATTTTTAGCTCGTTTGACTGGCGGACCTTCATCTGGATTTAAATAAGGTACATAAATTGGATAAGTTTGCCCCTCACTATTTTCTGTTAAGGCACTTTCAATTAATTCCCTATGTAGATGCTCTTTAACAGCAGATCTTGGATTGAAAACTTTCACATTTTTTTGGCAGTCAAATTTATGAGGAATAACACTGGATTTTAAAAATATTCTTCCTCCTACTAATTTAAATCTCAGCAAATTTTCAACGTCAGTTTGAATCTGCAAAAAAAATATTTAATAAAGCCTATAAACAATAATACGTAGAAAACCTTAATAATATATTCAGTAAATACTTACTTCAAAATGATCTTCACAGCAATATAGCGTGGATTTAAAGGAAAGTGGTGTTTTATCATCCCGCTTCATGGCCGTGCACCATTGTTTTCTTAATTTTTCATCTTTCGGCACAGGAAAAAAATGTTTACTTGGAGAATTTACGCTAGTATTTTTGCATTTTGGAACAATGCAATACTTGTACGAACCAGTTATTTTAGGCATAACTGCTTAAAATGCAACAAACATCGACCCGCAACGGCTAAGAATTGTACGGAATTAAAGGGTCGTCTGTCTGGAGGTCAAAAGAGTTGTGTATTGTGACGTCATCGAGCGAGATGGAGGCTCCGCGCATAGGGTAACGGGTACAGTTGTAGGCCAGGGGACAGTTATTGGCCACTTAAAATATTACTGTATATTTTAAGAAACTGGAATAAAATCCTGATAAAATTATAAATTCTTTAAATAGTTGGAACATTGTACAAACAGACAAGCATCTGTCAAAATTTAATGAAGTGAGTCGTAAATCTTTCGCAGGCATGTTAATGTCACGCTGCTTTGTCGGTATAGACTATTGATACGATTTTTAGTGACTTCACGTGTGTAATAGCATCTAGAAAGGTATGTATGTTTTCAGTTTTATTTATTATTCTGAAGAATTTTTTGCATACATGTTTTATAGATATAGTTAACCTAATAGTTTTTAACTTTTTTAACAATAAATTTATCTAAATTTACGTATTTTTTAACCGGCCTATGACCACAAAATTTGACTTATTGCAGTTATTGGCCGGGTGGCCAATGACTATATTTTTTTTAGAAACAAGTTTTTTTTGTAAATGCAACATTTTATTTATCGTTTAAACGTTAATTGCAATTTTCTTAAAACATTGTGGCTTTAACTATGTTATTACCAATAATTGGCCATGGCCAATAATTGTAACTTTGGAATGGCCAATAACTATTGCAATTTTTTTTTTTAAATAAATACGATACTTACCTAGTTTTAGAATATTAGCTACCTATTGTTGTTTACCTTCTTATAACTTTTATCTTTTAAATTAAAAAACACCCTATTTAAAATTAAAATGAAATACTTATACCCTTTCCCCCATTTGTATCTGCATTATTTAGGGCCACTTGCCCAACACTCATTGGCCTAATTTAAGTTTGACTTGAGTTAAATTTTAACATCGGTTTTTTAACTTTAGTCAAACTTAACATGGTTCTCTAATGTGCTGGGCAAGTTCCTCTTAAAGTTTAAAAAATAACCATGTTTACGTAAAGTAAATGTTTTTTTTCAGCCATGCCAAAAGTTGTGAAGTCCGAACATTATCAAAAAAAGTATGACGAAGATGATATTTCGAAGGCTTTGCAAGCTATTGCAGAGGGTTTAAGTGAGAGAAGAGCATCACTAGAATTTCGTGTTCCTAGATCAACTCTGCAGTCTGCAGTTCCGCTGCAGCGAAAAATTCAAAAATAAAACGTCCCATGGTCCTGCTCTAATATTATCTGATGAAGAGGAAAATCAAATAAAAGATTAGATTAAAACCAGTCAATCCAGAGGCTTTCCACTGCATGTTACATACAAGATAGCGTTTAGCAGTTTTTGGAAAATAACCCACGCCCTAATGTACCTTTTAAGGAAAATAGACCTGGAAGAGGTTGGTTTAGAGCATTTCTACGAAAACACCGCAACATTACTTTTAGAACACCTGAAGCTATAACAACAGCTAGCTCTGCTATTTCAGAAGGTGATTTACGTAAAGGGTTTACAGATATTGAAAACTATTTGGTTGAAAGGGGATATAATCATATTTTAAATGATCCAACCAGTTTAATGGTGACGGAACCTGTTTTCTGCTTTGCCCAAAAAATAAGCGTGTTTTAGCTGCCAGGTTCAAAAAATGTATACGAAATAGAACACAATTCTAAATTTAATCTAACTGTTATGTTTACCTTTTCTGCGGCGGGTAAAATTACACCACCTATGATTATTTACCCTTATAAAAGGCTACCTATGCAGGTAACCAAGTCAGTTCCTGATGATTGGGGGGTGGGGTGTAGATATAATGGCTGGATGAAGAACAATAACTCTTACGAATATGTTGGAAATGTTCTTTATTTTGTATTTGTTGTTATTTAATATTTGCTTAATAAAGGAACTGAATTTCTCATAATTTTATTTCTTGACGGTCACGATACTCATCTCACATATCAAACAAGTGAACTATGTTCCAAATTAGGTATTATTATTGTAGCACTATATCCAAATGCAACAAGAATTTTACAGCCGGCCGATATATCTGCATTTAAGCCCCTAAAACTATATTGGAATAAAGCAGTACTAAAATTTCGAAGAGAGTACCCAAAGAGTGTTATAACCAAAGAAAATTTTGTCCCTATACTTTCAATAGCTTTGATCGAATTAAGACCTGAAGTTATTCAAAACGGTTTTCGAGCATGTGGTCTTTTTCCATGGAATATCTCGGCCATAGATTTTTCCAAATGTACGGGCAAAGTAAAGGCTAGAAATAATAACTTGGATCCTTTTAATACATTGGTTGGTAATAGTAATTCTATTGCATCCGGATCAATAACTTTCAACGAATTCTCCTCAGTTGTTGGTTTAGAAAAAATTACCCTTTTTAAAAATTTTAATGAAGTTAATAGTCCCAGTGAAGATCTTCAAATTTTGTTTAAATTATATAAAATGTTTTTAAATAAAAACATGGAAGAAATCAATATCGTTAATATAGATGAACCCGAGGATCAACCAAACTTCGAAAATTTTGAGATAGAAGATATTCCTATAATATTAGAAGAAGACCTAAATGAGAAACTGAATTCAACTGATGCTAACAGTGCAAATCCAAACTGTAGTTTCTCTAGTGGTAATACCAAAAGTATTAAAAACGATGATCATGTAGCTTCAGAAGACTTGCTTCTTTCATCTGAACAAAATAAGTCCTTGAGCGAGAATTTTGTATGGCCAGTAACACCGGAAAGAAAAGGTAAGAAACAAACCGAAAAACTTCCCTTTGTGTTAACATCTACAGTTAGAAAAAATGCAGAGAAAGCTAAAATAGAAAAAAAAACAATTTAAATTAGAGGAAAAAAAACACAAAGAAGAACGTTTAAGGCAACAAGAAATAAAGAGTAAGGGGAAAATGGTAAAAGGAAAAGCAAATAAAAAAAGTTCTAATTTATTACTAGAAAGACATATTACTAGCAGTATTAACCTTCAGGAAAAACAAATTTCATCCGATTGTTCAGAAAAACTAAGTGCTGATATGAAGGAAAATTCTGATGCTAACTTAGATTTAACGAATAACACCAACGAACATTTTTCTAATAACAATATAACTATTTTAAAAAGCAATGTAAAAGTACATTTACCAAAAACTACTTCCTCTTCTAACACCCTAACCTCGGATTTTAAAAAGGTCGAATTGATTTTTCCCAAATCTTCAGAGACTTCTTATAAAACCTCTTTAGATCAAAATTCTGATTTTCTGTCTTCTCCACTAAAACCAATAGAACCAGTTGATATCAATGACGTTTCACCTGTAAATTATTTAAGCTTACCTTATTCAACAAAAAGAAAATTATTCACAGCTGATGAGAAAGCAAAAAAAATTAACGTTCTTTCCAATTTTTCTATTAAACCCCCAAATAGTTTAAACATGCTACTAAAAAATATAAAAGTATCAACGGACTTATGTCACAATTGTTTATTTAATATAACCATGAGAAAAACTCGAATTCGTTGCATTAATTGTACTCGACTGTTTCATGACACTTGTGTAGAAAAAAATTGTGATAACTTAATACTTAACAATACATTTTTATGTAAATCTGGTAAATTATAAATAACTAGCTTTTAAGTATACATTTTCGTTGTTATAACAACCTATATCCTTATATATCCATATATCCTTATATATCCTTACTTATCCTTATCTATATTTTTTATACCTATATCGTTGCTATAATGCCAAAGTAAGTGCGAAAATTGTAGTGATATTTTTATTTTTTTATCTTTTATAGATTTTATACTACTTGTAGGTATTTAGATATTTTTGTTTTTAGAATCTCTACTTATGTTTGTATCTCTAGTTATAAATAGCCAATTACTGTCAAAACGCATGGCTGATAACTATATAAGGCTGGCCAATGACTGTAGTTTTTATCAGGATCTCTTTTATGTTTAAATATTTTTTTTATTTGTTATGTTTAGTTAATAATTTTTTATTTGAGTTATTTCCTTATGTGTCCTAGATGCTATAAACTAAATAAAACAGGTTTATTCTAAATTGTTTCAATTATTTTCTCTATTCAACACAGGAACATTGCTTAACTGGCCAATAACTGTACCCGATACCCTATAGAAAGTAAAATAAGAAGAGGAGTTAGTCACATGTATACCAGATGGCATCACGTTTAGGACGCGACTACAGCGCACCCTTCGGAGCCATTGGAACTATTTGATAAATAAGTATAGTTAAAACTTTGACACCTTACACAATACCGACTCTACTTGATATGATGAGAGATGTCGAGAAAAAGGCGGAATATTCGAATTCAGTTCGGAGGAAGATTTAAATGTACCTGTACGCCTATTCATGAGCAACATATCTCGGTAATTATTAGAGATAAGGAAAAGGTTATAATATTTAGAGAAAATATGTGCACATTAAAGCAAAATGAGTTTTCAAATCTTTCTGAGCACATTAAAAAGAAATACAGTTCTTTATTTAAGCAACATTTTCATATTTCTGCTCTCACTGCTTATCATCTAAAACGGACCTCACACGGTCAATATTATTGTCAATATTTGTCATATTGACGACGATATTGACAATATTATTGACCATTCGAGGAGGTTCATTTGAATATTGTCAATATATTGAAGGATTTTCAAAATTTCGAAAATATGGGCGTAACCAAATTTATTATTATTAATATTTTGATCGTCTGAGGGCCATATTGACAATGTTTGCGTGACTTGCGTCAGTTGCTTTGTGGTGATGGACGAAAAAACAACGTATTTGCCATCGCCGTCTCCGGTTTCACCGGCAGAATCAATGATCGATTTAACTAAACCAAGAGTTTACAAACGTTTGGTGGAAATATATAAAAAAATTTAAAAAGAGCAACAAGCGGGCGCGGCAATTATACACACCAACTGCAATGTTTGATATGGAAGATACCGATTCTGACACCATTATACCTGGGCAGTGGAGACAAAATTATAATCCTGACAATTTAACCAATTTAGAAAGACGTCCAAGAAATGCATCTACATTAGCAAAACTGAATAGAGACGAATTTATGCATTATTTTATGTCCGAACGCGGAAGTATTCCTTGGCAATCTGCTTATTTGTAATTTTTTTAATAGATTTTTATTATACAAGGTGTCCAGAAACTCGACCAACAAACTTTACGAGGTTTAATTCTCCAACAAAAAATAAGAATTTTTTTTTTATGAATATCCTAAGTATAAGTATGTCCTATAAGTATGTCCTAAACGTCTTACTTTCAGATCTACATGGTGTTAAAAATTTAAAAAAAAAACAGTTTAGGACATTTTGTAAAAAACAATCTTATTTTTTTGCTGCAGAATCTCCCTGTGAAGTTTGTTGGTAGAGTTCCTGAGCATATCCCTGTATACCTATTTAGACTCACACATTTAAAATTCCATACATTTTTTATACGTGATCTTTAATTAGCAATAGGGTTATTTAAATTAAAATTAAATACATTTACTCACCTCTGATTGTGTTTCCGTTTCTAGTCCTGAATCAGCTTCATCTGCGCCTTTTAAAAAACTTAAGCTTTTAAAAGCAAACCAATTGCTTTCTTGACAAGCACCACTGCCGCTTTTTTGCTTCTTCTCTAATTTTTTTAACTCATTATTAAAGTATGTGCGCAAGTTTTTAAATTTTTTTGCTGCCTCAGTCCAATCGCTTTTCATTTTTATCTGTTAAATTGTTGATCTTTTTTCTTACGCCATGGAATTAAGAAATTCGTAAATCCATTGTACGTCCTGTATATTTAACAAACGTGTTTCGAACATCTTATGTATGTATATAAATAATAAGAGTCAATGGCTTCTCGAAAAAATCTATCCACTGGACTCAAGTCAAGTAAACTAATTAGACTTCTCAAAGCATTTTTCGGAAGGTCAACAAAATTCCATTCGACGAAGTTAGTTTGAAGTCCATTGGATTGCTAATTATTAATCCATTATTAAACCATGGACATTTCGATTTAGTTTGGACCAGTACTGGATATCCATTGGAGGATGAGGATGCTTTCCGTTACTAAGTGAGATATCTTTGGGGAATTGCTGATACATGCTTGCGAATTAAACAAACGGATTAAAATATGAATAAAGAAGGGTTAACATCAACTTTTTTTGAATTAATTACTATGAAAAAAAAACCTCCTTTAATATTAATAGACAATCTGGCAACGTGATTCCAGTCCGTCGTGCCGTTTGCGTCGCGCGAATGCCGATGGCGCGATCCGACGACGCGAACCGCCGACGACTCGCGATATTTTCAATAGGAGCGCATAAAACGATGGCAGTAGCGAGAAGTTCAAAGGAGGTTATCGATAAACTGGAAATAAAACAGACTTTGAATCGTATATGCAATCTATGGTCTCCTGTTAAATGTACGCTGAAAAGCGGTTGTCGTTCACACCAAAACTGACCGACCGACGACCGACCGACCCGACACAGGAAGGAGCTCAAGTCGCGCGCTATTGCCGAATGCGATTTTTTTATGGTTCGGTTTATGTTAGTTAATTACAGGGTGTTCAATGTTCTAAGAGTTTTTTACAGTATTTAGGCTTGCCGCACATTGAGGGCAGCGTAGCCTACACATGTATGAAGCTTGTATGGTGAAAATCGGAATCGTATGTCGGCCATCTTGCTTGGCAAAATTGACAGGGAGCTGACAGACAGTTGTTGACATTGACTGATAGAACATCATTTATCATTGTCATGCCATTAGAGTTTGTTTTTCATTTCAATGAATGCAAACGTAGGTTGAGTTTGCTATTTTTTTAAGGATGTTATTTTAAAATTATTACTTTTCTTCTAAAAAGTTCTCTTTCAATATTGGGAGTAATGTTTTAATTGATTTGCAGCAAGCAATTCCAGGTTTCTAGTAAAAAAATCTGAAATGATTTTATTTATTACTATTATGTTTTTGTATTGTCAATCTTTAGTCTTTAATAAAATGAAATTCAGTTGATTTCAATGAAGAAGTTTCACTTTTCAAGTCTCCCTGACCGGGGTTGGTTGTTACAATTTGAAAAAAATACTTGTAATTTTATTTTATTGAAACTTTATGAACATCTTATAATAGTTTTATTTAGCTTATACTTTTCTGTAACTAACAAATAATGCAAAATAAATATATATTAAACACAAAATAAACTGTCAATGGTTATAACAAGTAATGACAAATGTAACAACCAACCCCGTAACGGGGTTGGTTGTTATATCCTTCGGGTTGGTTGTTACACCATTAAGCATCGTCATCTGAGTCACAGTTGATACAGACAAAGAACAAATCGGCATCTACACAGAGACTATGAGCCCATTGGTGACATTTGGTACATCTGATCCATTCTTCAGCCGGCTTTGATTTTGAATAAAGTCCAAAGCAAACCAAGCAAAAGGGGTCATCTTCATCACCACTCGATTCGCCTTCAGCAGGTTTTTTACACTTTTTTATTTGTTTTCCTTTTGTGTTTCCTGTAAGATTAACTCTGATAATTTTTAACTCTTGTTTCTTTTTTCTGGCATTTCGTTTTTCTTGTTCCAATTCAAGTTCTGTTTTGTTCGGAGTATCGGTTAGGATAGCGACTTTACGACCCCTGAAATTAGTTTTACGAATTCCAGCTTTTGGAAATGGACGTATATCTGAAGGGCTGAAATAGAGCGTATTACTTTTGGTATCCTGTGGACAATCAGGCCTCGGCGATATATCACGTGAATAACCAGTCTTCGGCGATATATCATGTGAAGAACCAGGCTTCGGCGACTCAACTCTAGTTGGTATTTGGAGGATGTTTGGAATTAGGGGCAAAAGACGGCGGGATATTTGAAGTAGTAGGGGATTTTGAAACGGCAACAACTTCAAATTCCTTAGGTTCAGGCGTTTTTAAGCCATCTCTGGAGGTTTCAATACTATTTATTGCCTTCTCTATAACAGTTTCTTCATTTCCGGGAGGATTATTATCATTTTCTAACTATTAACATATTTCTTCAGTGGGCCATAGACGGACCTGTCTAAGGGCTGAAGTTTATGGGAACAGTGTGGAGGTAAAGTCCAGTGCAACGATATATTAGAATGGTCACCCGTCAAAACACCAGCATTCCACCTACCAAACAATGTCATCCACCTTCTATTTACATTGTTTGAGAAGTAAAATGCTGGTGTTTTGACGGGTGATCATTCTAATATATCGTCGCACTGGACTTTAGAGATAAAATTATAACACCATTTTGCCTACAAATATCTATTCCTCTAATTGAAAGATGTAAGTCGTGATTGTCTAGGATTAACAAAACTGGTCGTTCTTTTGAACACCTTGTATGCTTTATGAAATGTTCAAGAAATTTGACCAAGTCCTCTTGGATCATCCAGCCTGATTTGTTTGCAGTTCCAATACATCCGCTTGGGCCATTTGCAACAAAATAACTTTTATAGTTTTTTCTAGGGAAAACAAATATTGGAGGAACTGTATTTCCACTAGCACCTACAGCCAGGGCTATTGTAACTAAAGCACCTCTTTCGGCAGAAGTCACACTCCCCACTTGTTTTACACCCTTATTTGCTATTATTCTGTCTGGTTTTTGGACCGTAGTAATCCCCGTCTCATCTACGTTGTAAATATCTTAGCATTCAAATTTGTACCTATCCATGACTTCCTCCAATAGATCAAAAAATCTGTATACATTTTCCCGATTGAAGCTCGTTGCTCTGCTCAGAATGGTTGCTTCGGGAGTCCGCAAAGATAGCTTTGGATGACGCTTAAGAAATCCAGATAACCAGTCTCCTGAGGCCATTGAGTTTTCATGCCAAGCTTGATGAATTTCAACGTTGTTCTTAATAGCAAATTCAAATCCCAATCTTCGAACTTCTTTGGTTGACAGACCAAAATACATTTTAGAACACTCTATTAAGTACTTCTCTAGCTCAGCTTCCATCGCATCAGATAAAATTTGACGGTTCCTTGTATAGCCAACCGTAGGATCCGGATCATTTAGCTCTATAAATTAAAAAAAATCTCATCCTGACGGTGTTTAAACAAACTGTAAAAGTAAACTTACTTTTATTTTTAATTTTTTTGCAATATCTCTGCAGGGTCATGAAATTTACACCATATTGTTCAGCAACCGTCCTAAGAGATCTTTAATTTTCCAATACTTCTTTTGCAGCAATACGAAAGGTGTCTAGTGGTATACGTCCCTTGTCGGTTTTTCTTTTGAAGTTTCTCATATTATCGCCTATCAAACAAGATAAAAACGTCAAAGAATTGTAGTTGAAACAAATTCGGGGTTGGTTGTTACAATGTAACAAATTACCCCGTTGACGATGTAACAACCAACTCCGTTCGTATATTTTAGCAAACAAATCATCTCAAACCTAACCTTATTATTAATCAGAAGAATTGACCGGACATTAATTAATATTACTTACATTTAGATGTATTTCCTTACGATATAGCAAATCTATTCCACTTACACAGGAAAAATGATAAAATAAATTCGCGGTAAAGTCCGGTAAACTAATAATTGCTTTCAAGGTTAGAAGACACACACACTGCATTTATCGAATAAATATGAGCAATGGAACAGCAGAACTACACTGCTCGGTTGCCGGTAAACAACGAATTGACAATTGATGTAATGGCGCTGCATCGATGTTGACGCGCGATTTAAACTAAGTGTAACAACCAGCCCCTGTAACAACCAACCCCGGTTTCCGTATTTAATTTTTAACTTGATTATTATAAATACATATTACAAAATGTCTGGCCTCTCATTTTCTATTCAACAATTAAAAATTGATTTAAAATTTTCCTGACAATTTCCTTCATGTAAAAGTATGTATATTTTAAATTGTTCTAAGAAACATAGTAATAAAAGATTTTTTTAATTTCCTTCAGTTCCCATTACAAGAAAAACATGGAGAGCGATATGCAATGTAAATTTTATTAAGACTTTGAGCTATAGAATTTCTTCTGATCAGTTCTCTCCACAAATTTTAATAATGCTGATACTGCTGGATTTGCACTACAATTCATTTCATTTAATGATTTAAACATTTATTTTGTCTTTTTTTCACATGAATCATTTAGTAAATTAATTTATAAGGTTTGCACTGCCTATTTATCTGATCACTGAGACGAGACATAGGTATAGAGACTAAGAGAGCTGAGCACCCGGACTGGATCAGAATTAATGTTTTTCTTACAACTTGTGTTTTTTTAAGAGTTTCTTTTTATTTTATGTAAACATCTGTCCTTGAATTAAGTTTTTAATATTATTATAGTTCCAAGATAATATGTTAGTTTTATAAGAGACCAACAAATATATACTATGTAAGTGATATATGTTTATGTTACGCTCAATAGTCGAATTCGGGCATTGCCCGAAAAAAATACACAATTCTAGTTTTGAGCAAGGAATATTTCCCAAAAAAAATATTTTATACGACTTTTGAGCATTACAAAATAAACAAAACTAGTTTTGCGCAATTTAAAATGCACAGAACTAGTTTTAAATATTTCTAAATGACCAGCTCTAATTCTGCTTTTTTTATTCAATTAGCGCCAGTATCGGAATAAATTAGATATAAACCTGGAAATGGTTCTAACAAATACAAAATCAAATAAATAATTATTCTGTGGTAAGTATCCAGTTAATTAAAAAATATTATTTATTTAAACAAGAGCTTTATTGAAATAGATGTATTTAATAGCCAACAAATATGACTCAATATATTTCTATTATTGGAGAGGTTTATGATGTTTATATTTAGTTTAAGCCAATATCCACATCGTCATCTTTCTTTATGAAAACAAAAAGCAACTGTAAACAAGTATAAATGCGTTTGTATAATAACTGACGTAGTGTTTTTACTAATACAAAGACCGATTCATTAGGTCCGTATTAGTCTGTATTAAAAGGGATATATTTAATATTTATTCCTTTTTTCGACTTTTGCTTCATTCGCTGCTTAAGTAATAAAAATAAAAGAATTATTATAATTTGTGTTTTTGTTCTACCCATATTCTTAATCAGCTTGAATGATGACATTTAGAATTACAGAGGACATTTTTCTTTTATAGACAAGAGCATGATCTGCTAATACACTTTTTAATGCACATATATGAAATAAATCCTTGTTTAGACCCTGATATATTGGATGATGTTGTTCTAAGTGATATTTCTTTGTCGTTCTTGTCGCCAAAATTGTTGTTCTCTATAAAAAATATTATTATCAGCCAACTGAAACTCGTTTCTACAAAAACGTTTTTGTAAAATTCCAGACTTTGTTGCTAATTTGTAAAACCCATCATCAATTGCTTGAAGAACAACTGTCATTACATTTCGTGGTGCTAATCTGCCACGATCCACGTCCGGTATGCGAACACGGACATTGTCGCCAACTGAGGCTGGTTTAAATTTCTTATTTGATTGTGCGAGCATTAAATTGGCTTGTACTTCCAAACCTCTTTTAGCGTTTTCACGATTCGTAATTATATCGCAGGAATGTTGGCAAAGAAAACATTGAAACTCTGATTCCAATTCGTTGTTAACTTTGAAATTGCTGCAGGCAGCAAGAATTTTTCCTTTGCACTTTGAGCAATTTTCCATGATGGTGTTAGGCTTTTAACACACAGTACATAACGAAAGTTCATTTTCGTTTCTCGTGTTTTCAATGGCTATATTAACTTTAAAAGTTTATTCTTCTCCCTTTTCTCTACCTTGAATAAAATCCTGCACTTCACTATCCGCCATATTTTTTAAATCGATAATAAAAAGTTGCACTTCGGTATCATCCATATTATCCTTGTTGACTATAAGAACTTGCACTTTACTATTTGCCATATTTTCCCTATGAATCATAGAAACTTGCACGTCATCTTCAACTGTTTCGGTTTCATCTATAGATCCTATAGTATTTTGATAGCAACTAAATCTTGGTGCAAGTCAATATCCTTTAAACCATTTCTCTGAGCGCAACCAAACATAGCCTCGTATAGGGATCGCTTAATTGCACTGTGGTTGCTTCTATTTTTTTTTGACTGGACGAAACATAGTCCATCGGCCCAGTGTTTTGTATTTTCATCGGACATCTAACATATAAGAGCATCTCGAACATCTCTGTTACACCGTCCCACAGAACCTTGACCCTGTGAGTGGCACGGTTTTCCATGAACGATTTTCAAATGTGGCCACTGGCATTTTAAATTATTAATGACCTGATTGGAAAATTCACGGCCATTATCAGAATGGAGTATTGACGGAGCTCCAAATAAACAAAACATTTCTATTAGGTTTCTGGCAGTTTTTACAGCAGTTCTACTTTTCATTGGGCGTAGAACACAATACTTAGTCAAATGGTCTTGATAGTTCAAGATGAATGAGTAGTCTCCATCTGGGTCGGTCTGCATATCAATAAGATCAACTTGGCACCGAGAATTCATTAGTTTACTTAAAATAGGCTTAACAACGATTCCCTTTCTAGGTGCCGTTTTTTTCAGTTGACATATTTCACACAGTTTTAGGTATATGTTAATAGTTTCTCTAGTAATGTTGGCGTATTTTTTCTTTAACTCTTCTTCCAATGCTGAAACAAAGTGCATACGTTAATAATGCGAATAAATCTCGGTAATAAGACGTTATAGGCAACCAATAACCTAAATATTAGTTTATTCGTTGCTAATAATTTTAACAACCTTATAAGTTATTGTTAATTCTTGTCATTATCTTACAATTTCCTGACATTTGTTTGGATAACGGCAGCGGGAGGTATATTTACTAAATTAATTTAATATTGTACAACTCAAGTACCGCCCGGATGCACCATAGCGTGCCGTCCCATTGGCTAGACAAGCCGTGAAAAACAGCTACATATTTCAGGATTCTATTGCGTGATTTAGTTTACAAATTAGTTTGAGTTAGTTCAGGTTGGTTTTGATTAGCTTAAGTTAGTTTTTTTGATTATTCGACACGCTAAATCAAAACAAACCAGATCAAACCAAGTTAAGGTGATCAAACCAATCTGAACTAACCCAAACTAATTTGTAAACTAAACCAGGCAATAGGATCTTGTAATATGTAGCTGTTTTTAACGGCTTGTCTAGCCAATGGGGCGGTACTTGCATTGTACAATATTGACATTAGATTTAGTAAATAATTAGTATTGTTCCGAGATATACCTTTGTGCCGTTTATGACCCGTAGAAATATGTGCCTGGTGAACGATAGGAAACACTTCATCCGTGGAAACAAAATAAAGTATGGCATCAGAATCTTCTTTGCGTATTTGAATTAACTTCTCCACGGCACTTATACTTGTTATATCAAAACACTTTATTCTTCTGTACTGTTTAGCAGATAGGGTTTTTGATTGGGCTTTGCACAAATTTGCCTCCTTTAGATCATTAAGTATAGTGAGGTAATGATCTTTCCCCATAAGATTATGTTTTTGAGTACCTGAAGTCTCCAATAACCGAACTAATTGTGACTCGAATTCAGCTTGCATTTTTATAGAGGTAAATGGTTAAATATCGTACTTAAAATAATTGTGATATTTTTATAATTTCACGGGCATAAACGAAATAAAGTCAAAACAACAACATAAACATAACCCTACTTTTTAGCTGGGTTTGGGAGACTGCAAAATAAGCAAAACTAGTGCTGATAACACAGAAATATACAAAACTAGTTCTGTTCATTTCATATTGCGCAAAACTAGTTTTGTTTATTTTAAAATGCTCAATAGTCGTATAAAATATTTTTTTCGGGTTTGGGAAATATTTCTTGCTCAAAACTAGAATTGCGTATATTTTTCGGGCATGCAATGCCCGAATTCGACTATTGAGCGTAACATTTATACTAAAAAGTTGTTTTCATTTTCAAAGAGTTTATTTTGTTTTGTAGATGGACATATTATTTCTTTCTAAAAAAATTATAATTTAAATAATTTTAAAATCTGTTTAATTTTTATTTAGGAAACATATACAAGTACATATTAAATAAGGGTAATTCATCCTCTATTGAATCTATGTGTTAATAAAATGAGGATATTATTAACCTAATGGGAATGGCTTTATATGTATGATGAGAAAATAGCACAAACATTTTGAAAATCTTTTCTAATCTGTTTAAAATAAGTTCAGTGCTCACAAGCTACTTTTAAATATTTTTAGATTAATTCTAATTTATATAATAATAATTATATAATATCATTTTAAGTAATTTTTTTTCAGGAAAATTAAATAATAAATGTATTAAAGAAAAACATTGTTTTATTTCCATTTGTTCAATTGGATATGTCGTACACTATTGTTAGTAACCTGTCGTAGATTATTGCAGTAAATACTTATTTAGATATGTAAAATAAAGCTGAAAAGTTTGATTATTATTCAGATCAATATCTAATACTAAAAGCTAATCAAAAAGCCGGTTTCTCTATGAGTAACCTTTTTGATTAGGCGTTTGCTTTAGATATTACGATTAAATGATAAGATTGTCAGATTAAATGGAATTTGATTTGCCGCCTTAATTTGGCTACGCCTTTTTGATTGGTCCAATTAGGCACGTCAAACTGTCAAATTAGTTACAACAGTTTCCGTTGCTAAGCGAGAGGACGCTAGCTGATTTGTCAGAAGAATTTCTATCAGTTTGTATGCAATCACCACTTCTCTATATATTTGTGTTCTGTGGTAGCCCAGCACAGCACAGCAGAGGCACTACAAAGGAAAATTATTTCTGTGCTCTGCCTGAGCGGTGTCCGCATATTGAACGTAGATGATTTTTGTGTGTTCCTGTCTGTTTCCGTCAATTTTATAAGAAAATATGGATTAGCTTACTTTTGGATTTGGAATCAGATTCGGAAATAGAAAATATTATGTTGTTATATAGTTTGTCCAAACGGCATAAAAAATCAACATGGAAGAACGTTTATTTAAGAAGAAGAAGCACTCACGGGAAATTCAATTTATAAAATGAACTAAAAAACTGTTTCAAGTACTACATAACATGATTAAAATTAAAATACAGGGCATAGCTTGTAACGCACAACAGCCTAAAGAAACTGAAACTAAACTTGCAGTATGTTTAAGGTATGAATACTTGTATGCCAAAATTATCCATTTTGATCATATCTAAAATTTTCGAAGTAGTTTGGAAGAGATACTTCTACGAAAGTTGCCGGTATGTTATAGGATTCCTTTGAAGCTGGACGAAGTGTTTCGTAGTTCAGATGATGTGGTGGTGACTGCATTGTTGATGATTGCTCGTATATGGAAGTACCATGTGATGAAGGGCTAGATCACGGTAATTCTGTAATATGTTGTTGTGGTTGCATAGATGCACTACTTGTTTGAGGAGATACCAACATCAAATTTGTTTTTTTTTCAAACTGGACAGCTTCAAAAATTTTTCTTTTAATTCGCAGTTGACATATTTTTGACATTTTCTTGGTATCATTGTAGATTACCATATAAACCATCACTTCGTCCCTTTCTTTTCTTCGTATGGCATGATTTTCTAAGGTATCCTGTAATATAACATCAATTTTTCCGTTTTTTGGCACCTATATTTGGTGTCTCGGGAGTATCGACTGTATTGCCTTTAGAACGTTTAATTTATTGTGTTTCTTTCGCCTGGTCTACTTTATCATCTTGACTGTTTTCGCTTGCTCCTTCAGTAATGTCCTGCGATGCAGACGAAACCAAGTTATCCTCAATAGTATTGCTGCTTTCATCTTGCGAAATATCAACGATACCCGTTGTATTTCTATTAGCCATATAAGGAAGAAGATATTCCATCTGCTTTTGAAAAGTCCATAACTTTGTTGCCTTTGCAGCATCTCCGCTCTTTCTCTTTTCTTGTCATCGCCATGGATCGCGATGACAATCTCTCAATTTTCTACAAATTTCTTTTACTTCTTGACCTAAAAATAATAATATTACTTTACTTACATAATTTTTTAGGTATTTGGCCACAAGAGATACATTTAGAACTATTGCCTTTTCTTATAGGCTAGGAGAGGGACTGCATCAAAAATAGTTAATGAAGTTTGTAAAATACCGTGCGAATGCTTGCAGCCGTAATATATGCCGCATCCCACAACGAATACTTGGGTGACAATTGCAGCGGAATTTGAAAAAAAATGGCTGTTTTATAACTGCATAGGTACAATAGACGGTAAACATGTAACAATAAAAAAACCAGGTCAAAGCGGATCTTCATTTTTTAATTACAAGCAGTACTGCTCAATCGTCCTAATGGCCACTGTACATGCAAATTATCGATTCACTACTATTGATGTAGGTTCAATGGGTCGATTTAGTGATGGAAATATATTTAGCAACAGTAATTTAGAAATAAAACTGAACAATTGTACCTTGGAATTACCAGTTCCCAGACCTTTACCTGGCCAAGAAGACAATACGCAATATGTATTTGTAGGGGATGAAGCTTTCCCTTTGAAAACTAATTTGCAAAAGCTCAGGTCAGGTCTCAACAATGATAGAAATAAAGTGTTTAATTACAGATAAAATTTTCATTTTAAATATAGCCAAGCCCTCTGTTTATTGTTATAATTAATAAATTGTAGATTATCTTGAGCTCGACAAACTGTGAAATCCGCCTTTGGAATACTGGCAGCCAGATTTCGAGTATATCGAAGACCTTTTAAATGCAAATTGGAAACCGTGGATGATATTGTCAAGGCAACATGCGTTCTTCACAATTTTCTCTGCGGGTATACAAACTATATTTGTGAAGAAGAAAATAATACGCAGCTCTCTGATTCGCAGTTACTTCCCATACGGCCAAATAGAATGCGAAGTGCAAACGAGGCATATATAGTCAGAGAGAAATACAGAGACTGCTTCAATTCCCTATCTGGATCTTTGCCATGGCAGCAACATTCAGTTCAACGTGGGCATTATTAATTAATTATAAACGATTTTTTGCTAATGAGTTACTTATTATATTGGGTATTACGTCACTTATAGCAAAAATCAATTTAGAAATTTTTTATCTCACACGCTTAACAATTATTGAAAAGAAGAAGAAAATAGACTTATTCACGTATTTAAAAGAAATATGAACTTAAATCTGTAACGATACCGTTCGATATACTTAATTTAATTTAAGTTCAATAAGTTTTAAATACAATAATTTACTTGAGGTATAATAGATTTTTTTATATACCTAGGAGCTGAGGTTCAATCTATTAATCTCTGAGCTCGTTTCTTCTTTTCAATATCCTACTTTGCTTTGTTATGAATATTATAATTAAAAAACGATAAAAAACAAGACCTACTTTTTTTTAAAATACCTAATTTGAACCAACGTTTCGGTAGTTATATCTACTACCGTTATCAAGGTAATTAAAGTAAAATTAAATTAAATTAAAAATAAAATATACTTATCTTTCAAATTTTTAGTAATCCAGTCTCATCAAAATTTCTTCCTAATTCGAAAATACTTTATATACTTTTTTATATGATTTGACGGTTTATTAATAGTTTGACAAACTATTTTGAAAGATAACAAAATTTTCAAAGGTTACTTTTTTAAAAATTAAAGGGGTGTGATCTTAATGTAAATTAATCATAGAAAATACATGAATATCAAATATTTTAAATCATTAATTAATTTTGAGAATACCCTGATCTACCTCTCTCTTTAGCAAAGGAATCCATGTATTATGAAAATCAACCGAACAAGTAGCTAAGCATTTATCTTCATTTAACATTATAAATGCACTTTCCTTTAGCTTACGTAATTTTGAAATTGGTTCCTTTGCTAAAATTGAGGAAGCATTCCAGTCTATTCTGTGGTTATTGTCGAATGCATGTTGTGTAATTTTTGATTTTTGAAAATCATTGTTTTTTATGTAAGATTTATGTTCATTAATTCTTTTTGGTAATGGTCTACAGGTTTCACCTATGTAAAATTTACCACAAATACAAGGAATTTTATAGATTACATTTTTATTAAATTCATTTTCATTGAAAGGTTTAGTTTTTGTTAATAAGTATCGTAATGTGTTTTGTGATTTAAAAATAGTTCTTATATTAAATTTTTTAGCAATTCTTTTTATCTTATCAGAAAAACCTGGAATAAATGGTAAAATAAGATTTGTCGTAAAAAGTGATTGATTCAATTTTATACGTGGATTATCAAACTCTTTAAAGCAATTTTCTAAAAATTCTTTGGGATATTTATTTTGAATTAAGATATTTTTAATAAAATCTTTTTCAGTTGTTAAATATTGATTATTACAAATAATGTGTGCACGATCATATAAACTTTTTACCACTCCTTTTTTTACCATTATTGGATGATTAGAATTAAAATTAAGATATCTATTAGTATGAGTTGGTTTACGGTAAATTCTAGTTTCAAAATTTTGTAAATCCTTTTTAATTAAAATATCAAGAAAAGGAAGCTGACCATCAGCCTCCTTTTCAAGAGTAAATTTTATAGTAGATTCTTTTGAGTTAATGTAATATAAAAAATTATAAGATCTATTTCGTTATGGTGATATATTGAAAAAATATCATCAATATATCGCCACCATATTTTAGGTTTTTTATCAAATGTATTAATAATTTCAGATTCAAAATTTTCCATAAATATATTACTTAAAATTGGTGAAAGAGGAGAACCCATAGCCATACCAAAGTTTTGTTGATAAAATTCATTATTGTATTGAAAATAAGTAGTTTTTACACAATAGGTTAAAATTTCTAAAATTGTATTAACGCTTAGTGTTGTACGTTCTGCCAAATTATTATCATTCTCTAATTTATTTTTAACAATATTTAAAGTTTTGTCAACAGGAACATTAGTAAAAAGACTTACGATTTTTTGCTATTACAAATTACATATTTGAATAAAGAAAATATTAAAGGAGCACTTTGTATATCCCCATTTACTTCAGCTTTAAGTTTAAGGTCACTGCATTTTGTATCGTATTTTTAATAGATAATAGTAACAAAAAAGTATCTACAACTTACCATTTGTATAATTAAGTTCTGCAAGAGAACTTCGGTTCCAAATTTCATCCTTATATTTCGTTTTCATATAATTTTTGTCGCTAGTATCGTAGAAGACCTTATTTTCCCTCTTCCCCCTATGGCCTTCTTCCCCCTTTCGTCGCGGTTACAGTTACCGCAGATGAATAGTAATAAATCTAATTTTTAGTATAAAAACATAAAACTTAAAAAAATACCTGTATGGATCATGTAATGCCTAGTAAGATGAAGATTTAGGATCCAGAATCTAAATGCTAAAAAAGGCTCGCCATCACGCCGTGCATTCAAACATTTTTCTTAAATACTTAAAGTAGCTAAAAAAAATTTCCAATCTATCAGAGAAAATTCATGAACACCGACGTTGCAGGCGCACGCAATTGACTCAAAACAAACACCATCATCACAGTCAGTCGCCTTCATTACTCGCCTGGCCTGTATGTGCCCGTTTTTGCCGTTCCCATCCGTCGTTACGGGCGCATTTCCTATATTACTAACCAGGAGAACATAAACGTCCAAAGATATTCCTGCAACTATTCGGTCCTGCGGTTACACTTACCGTACTTCCGTCTCATGCTAATAAAGCCGATAAAATAAAGATAGCCTGCGCGCATCCAATTAAAACTTTAGTAGGTGGACTCATTCGGCGATTGCGTCCATAAGAATCCAAAATATCTCGCAGTGGTAAATCGGAATTGCCCCTCAGTTCGCTCTTCAGAGCTGATTTGTACGGATTTGGGTGGATCGACGACCGGATTCGATATAAAAGCGGTCGGTTTCTGCTGATTTGATTAGCAGGAGCTCAGAAGGTTCATTGGGTTAACAAGTATAGCAGGAAAGAGAGTACTTTAGAAACAATAATTATGTATGCTTTGGGTTAATAGGCAGCAGGTAGGTAGGTGTCAACGCTGCTAATTTAGTCAAAAAAGTTACGGCGATCCGCGGGCAAAACGCGAAAACCGCGGAGGAAAAACTTTTCGAGTAACAGGAGAACAGAATCGGCAACGGCGCTTGGAATGTGGTTAAAATGCCGCATGTCTTTATTAGAAATGAATGCCTTGCTGATGTTGCTGCTCTCCTGGTACAAAAATAGTCAAAATCGCCTGACTGGCGAGATTCGCATTGTCGAAATTTGTGGAATTCCTGGGAGGGCTTTTTGGATTTCCGATTTTTATGATTTCAATTAGAAAAAAATACTTCCTAAAAGTGAAACGACAGGCACTACTAACAAAATAAAGGATTTTATCAAAAGTGCAAAGTGCGTCTCAGGGTCAGTTTGTAAAGAAAAATTTTCACATTTTAAATCCTTAACTTATTAAAGCCGAAAATTATTTTGATTTATTTTGACTTTTGAATTAGGTAAGTGGGTATTTCCAAGGCTATTACGCGGCAACACTGTATAAATGGCATAGCATGAGAATCGAGAACTGATCGAGACAATATTGGTTTTCCTTGTACCTCTCTGTTGTCCTGATAGTCGTGAACAGAAAATCGACCTAATCGTGGGGGTTAGTTATTTGGATCATAAATGAGGAGCAGGTAAAATGTTCTTTCTTTTTTTTAATCCTGAATTGTGATTCGTGTAAAGTTAAATTTTCTGATTGGTTGAATAAGGAGAGCCAATTAATATGTACGGGGTGATACCTGTCCTAATAACAGCCCTGCGCAAACATTACAACTTTTCTGTTATTTGGTTTAAATAAATATTGAGGTATTTATTTTATGTTGGGTCAATGTGAAGGCCTGAAAAATGCCCTAAATAAAGTTTTATTAATGTGTACAGAGTGTTCCTAATTGGAGGTCGCAATTTAGAGCTTAATAAAATGACGTTTAAAAAATTTTAAAACTCCGGAGACTTCCGGAGTTATCGCAAAAAAATAATAAATCCGACGTTTCGTTTTTTTCGATCATCATCAGCTTTATTTTTTCTTATGAACACCATACTGGATTTTCTCATTTTTAGAAATATTTTTAATTGCCTTTAAAATGAGGTATCGCACTTGCATGTCCGATTACTCCTTCTAGTACTTCCCGTAGGAACTCCATGAGTGCAAGAGAGAACGATTTTTTTAAACCAATTTAATGAAAATGTATCAACTGAATACAGGGTATTTCATAACTTTGGTTCATATATAAAACAGAGTTGATGATAATTTCCTAGATAAACTTGTTAACAAATCCCATTGAGTTCTTATGGGAAGTACTAGGAGGAGTAATCGGATATGCAAATGCGATTCTTCATTTTAAAAGGAATTAAAAATACTTTTTTAAGAATGATAAAATTCAATGTGGTGCTCAGAAGAAAAAATAAAGTTGATGATGGTCGAAAAAGAACGAAACGTCGGATTTTTTTTTTGCGTCATGTTGTAGAGCATAAAAAGTGGCAATGAAAAACTGTTTTTAGTTTTCCGATATCTCTTTAAATAAAGTCGGCAAAAGATAAAAACGATGTTGACAAATTTCGTTTTTTTTTTTATATCTCCGGTAGTATCTGGATTTTTAAAATTTTTTAAACGTCAGTTTATTAAGCTCCAAATTGCGCAACTTTGCCTCAATTTTTTCGACCCCGTAACTCTTACGGTTTCCGAGATCCCAATGATCACCCTATACAGTGGGATTTAGAACGGCTTGAATCTTTTATTATACAGTGCTTTCATTTCAAAACGATCCACTCTTAATAACTTTCTTAAAAAAAAAAAAAAAAAAAAAAAAAAACACGTCAAATTAGATATACAGGGGGACGTTTAATTATGCATTTACTGAAGTTCTGTCAATCACCTCCTCACCTCCAGCTAACCTCACTTTAATATGTCAAATGGGAACCCCATCGTGTGATACATCATAGTAAGCAGCGTAAAATTCTCTATTCTAAAAAAAATGAAATCGGTAAATGTGTAAGCAAATAGTTAGCAAAAATGTCTAGAAATAATGAATATTTTATTTACGCCAAACTTTGGTATGTCAAATGGCTACCCCATGGTGTGATACATTATTTTAAATTAAAGGGCATTCATTATGCTATCAATGGTTGTAAAAAAAAATAAAATTGATTGACCGAGAAGCAATTAAAGTGTAAATCGGTAGGGTAGAAAAACAAATTTAATTAGTTTAACAAATTTATTTTATTAAAGGTTTAAAATGCGCGCCGTTATTAGCAAGACAATAAAAAAGCCTATTTTCAAACTCCTTACAAACATTGGCAAGGGTCTGCCCGCTAATTTCTCTACATTCTTGAAATATTCTATTTTTTAAATTCTCAATACTCTCAGGTGGGGTTTTATAAACTTTGCTTTTTAAGTAGCCCCAAAGAAAAAAGTCTAGTGGGGTTAGGTCCGGAGACCGCGCAGGCCATTCGATTGCACCACGTCTGCCAATCCACTTTTCTCGAAAATTTTCATCAAGCCACTCTCGAATTACCAAAGTGTAGTGCGCGGGAGCTCCATCCTGCTGAAAATGTATATTATTTTCATTCAATGATATAGCACCATGTTGATCTATTTGATTTTCCATAGATTGGATGATGGAAGGGTATTTTGCATTTTCTAAAAGGTTTAAATAAATTTCGCCAGTCAAATTTTCTTCCAAAAAAAATGACCCGATCATTCCCATAAATTCCCGCCCATACATTACTTTTTTGGGGATATTGGGTATGGCCTTTCCGAAAAACATGCGGATTTTCATTATCCCAGTATCTACAGTTATGTCTGTTCACCAGGCCATTTAAAAAAAAGGTCGATTCGTCACTGAAGCAAATGTTCTTCAATAAATGGGGATCGTCGTCAATTCGCTGGCACATCACTTCACAAAATTGAATTCTCCTATCAAAATCATCTTCTCCGAGTTCATGAAGAATATGAATTTTATAAGGAAAGAACTTATTTTTTTTTTAAACTTTATGTACGGAACCAGTGTACGGAAGTGTGTTATGTACGGAAATATTTGTTAGTTTTGCGGCCTTTGGTATAGACAAAGTTGGATCCATAGCAAATTGTCCTAGTACTTCAACTTGGCATGCTTCATCGACAACTCTATTTTCATATTTTTTCTTATTGCAAATCGATCCCGTCTCTTCACGTTTTTATCTTGATACCTTTTATTAAATGCTCTCGCGGTTCTGCGAGCACACCGATCTTGAGCTCCATAAAGGAAAATTATTTCTCTTCTTTCGGCTAGCGTATACACCATTTTATTAACTCACTGTTTTAACTAAAATTGAAAAATTGCACTCGTCGAACTGACAGTTTTACTGACAGTTTAACAATAATAAATCGCCTGCTTTTTAAACGCCTTAAAAATGTAAGGTAGTGCAGTGTTTTTTTGTACCTATTACGTAGGTTTCGCAAAAAATATAAGTGAAATAAATACACATACAAAGTTATAAGACTGCAAAGATTTTTGCAAAAAATTTGAAGACACTCTGTTTTCTCGCAAATAACGGTACACATTCTTTACTTAAAAAAATAAATAATTTGCTTGAACTAAATGTACTGTTTGTTACCACACATTTTAACTTCTAAATTGCTTGTATTTTTTTTGATGATCTATTATAAAAATATAAGAATTTTAAAATGATGTAGGTACCACACTAAAAGTATTCATTTAAAATACCAAAGTTTGGCGTAAATAAAATATTCATTATTTCTAGATATTTTCGCTAACTATTTGCTTACACATTTACCGATTTCATTTTTTTTGGTACCGTTGAATAGAAAATTTTACGCTGCTTACTATGATGTATCACACGATGGGGGTTCCCATTTGACATATTAAAGTGAGGTTAGCTGGAGGTGAGGAGGTTATTGACAGAACTTCAGTAAATGCATAATTAAACGTCCCCCTGTATATCTAATTTGACGTGTTTTTGTTTTTTTTTTTTTTTTTTTTAAGAAAGTTATTAAGGGTCGATCGTTTAGAAATGAAAGCACTGTATAAGTACTTTTTTTTAATCTATTTGACCTGATATTTCTCTTTAAAATTGGATAAAGTAGATTGATGCAATTACCATTTTAAACGAAAAAATGTTAAGAGACCCGTGGATAACTATTAGTTTTCGATATGTTAAAATGCTCAAATGGGGTAGTCAGTTTTTATAGGTTAAAAACCAATTTTTACGATTTTCTGCTGAAAATTACTTCCTGGCACTAAATAATCTATAGAAAAGTTGTACAATAAAGTAAATAAAAAACGTCGACGACATTGCCACGTGTATTCCAAAAACTGAAATAGAAAACATAAAAAGTACTGGGTGTACAATTAAGAGAGGTCGTCGGCCATATCTCAGTAACTAGTGATCCCACAGCAGAGGGAAAAAAATATTTCTTATAAAAGCGGCAAAGAGAAATCGTTGGAAATTATTTACAAGTTCGTACGATGACCGCTAGGGGGCGTAATACAATGATGAAATAGAAAAAATTGGTTTTATTGAAAATATTCAAAGTGAATCCTAGAGAAGAATGATGCCATTTTAAAATATGATAAATTCTAAATATTTTTTATTTAAAACTTTTTTTTAATCTGTCAAATAATAGGTGGGAAAAGGGTTGAATATTTATATCTAAAATTTTTAATAACTTTTGATCGGCCTAACCAATTTTAACGAGCTTACTTTTGTTTTCAATAATAATTATCAGGCTTTTATGTGGTAAAATTACTTAGCCGACTTAGTTGTTTTGTTGAGCGCTAGAGAGCGGTTTGTGTTATTTTGGACTTTTTCAGCGATTTTCTGGCAAATATTAAATACAACGATATAATTTTTTTTACATAGGCTAAAAGAGCATAAAAAAAACATAAAAACTGGCTCAAACCGCAACTCGATATCTTATTTTATTCCGAAAATATTAATTAAAATTTTTAAACAATAAAAATAAAACTCCAGAACTCAAATGTTTGTAATAAATAAATTGTTTTATATGTTTAATAGTGTCTTAGATGCTCAAACTATTTTTGTTCATTTTCAATACACAGTCGAAGTCGTTGCGTTGACAGAACCGCTGTCTAGATTTCTGCTGTGGGTAAGGAATTTATTGCATTGCGTATTTGGTCCTGCATGTCGTTCTGTGTTTTGGGTGGGGTGACAAAAACAAAATCTTTAATCCTTCCCCACAGATAAAAATCTAGAACAGTCAGATCTGGGGATCGAGCAGGTCAAGGAAAAATACTTCCTCGTCCTATCCACAAACGATACTGTCTGGTTAAGTATTGACAAACTTGAACTGCAAAATGTGCAGGGCAACCATCATGTTGGAAAATTATTTGCCCTCTTGTTTCCAAAAAATCATCTTCCAGTAACCCCGGGAGATCGTTGTGCAAATAAATTAAATACAGATTACCAGAAAGTGTTTGACTGAAAAAGGAAGGACCAATAATTTTTCCGCCAATAATTCCGGACCTTCATTTATAGTACATCTGCCTTGGTGTTGAGTCTCGCAAATCCAACAGGGATTTTGTTCTGCCCAATAATGCAGATTATGCAGGTTTACACCACCATCACTAGTAAATGATGCCTCGTCCGTCCATAATATCTTCGAGATAAATCGGGGATCTTCTCTAACCATGTTCAACAGCCAATAACAAAAATTGAGTCTGTTATCAAAGTCTTTTTCGAGAAGCGCCTGGTGCAGAACCACGTGATATAGATGAAGTCTAAGTAATAAACAATAAATATAAGATAATAGGATGCTTCTTAGTGATGTAACAAATAAAAATGGGTACCTGTGCTCTTTCAGAATATTTTCTACTGTATCGAGGGACACACCCAATTCTCTAGAAATATTTCGGATGCTTATGTGAGGGTTTATTCCAATATAGGCCAAAATATTTATAACGTTTGCATCTATGCGCCCTCGCCTTTGTCTTCGATGAATATTGCCGCGAATAAGAAAGTATTTTTCCTTGACCTGCTCGATCCCCAGATCTGACTGTTCTAGATTTTTATCTGTGGGGAAGGATTAAAGATTTAGTTTTTGTCACCCCACCCAAAACATAGAACGACATGCAGGACCAAATACGCAATGCAATAAATTCCTTACCCACAGCAGAAATCCAGACAGCGGTTCTGTCAACGACGCAACGACTTTGACTGTGTATTGAAAATGAAGGAAAACAGTTTGAGCATCTAAGACACTATTAAAATTATAAAACAATTTATTTATTACAAAAATTTGAGTTCTGTAGTTTTATTTTTATTGTTCAAAAACATTTTAATTTATAATTTCGGAATAAAATAAGGTATCGAGTTGCGGTTTGCACCAGTTTTTACGTTTTTTCATGCTCTTTTAGCGTAAATGAAAAAAATTACATCGTTGTATTTAATATTTGCCAGAAAATCGCTGAAAAAGTACAAATTAAAATGAACCGCCCTCTAGCGCTCAACAAAATAACTAAAACGGCTAAGTAATTATACCACATAAAAGCCTAATAATTATCCTTTAAAATAAAAGTAAGCTCGTTAAAATTCGTTAGGCCAATCCAAAGTTATCAAGAATTTTAGATATAAATATTCAACCCTTGCCCCACCTATTATTTGACAGATTAAAGAAAAAAGTTTGAAATAAAAATGTTTAGAAATTATAATACTTTTAAATGGCAGCATTCTTTTCTAGGATTTACTTTGAATATTTTCAATAAAACCAATTTTTTCTATTTCAATGTTGTATTACGCCCCCTAGCGGTCATCGTATGAACTTGTAAATAATTTCCAGCAATTTCTCTTTGTCGCTTTTATCAGAAATATTTTTTTCCTACGCTGTGTGATGAGTAGTTACTCAGATATGGCCGGCGACCTCTTTTAGTTGTACACCCGGTACATTTAACAGCTTCCACCCTAAATTACAGTTCACTCTATTAATCAGAACAGAAGATAATACAATCATCATTGATTGGTATCACAAACCCACTTTCTCTGAGAGATTTCTTAACCACCAATCAAATCACTCGATTAAACAGAAATTAAACATAATTAGCGACCTAAAATCCCGCGCAATAGCCTTATCTCATTCCAGTTTTCAGCAAAAAAATTTTAACAAAATTAAAGATATTTTACTTTTTATTATACTTAAAGTCAAAGAAAACCAAAACCATAAATTTGCAAAAATTCCTTATGTCAAAGGTTTGTCTGAAAGGCTAGCAGGAGTGGTTTTTGATGATAAAGTCAAAATAGCGTTCAAAAATGAAAATACCATTAATTAATACACCAAATGAGTTATAAAATGGCGTGGTTTATAAAATACCCTGTTCTGATTGTCAAGGTCTGTACAAAAAAAGAATTTTATTAGAAATGGTTAATATAAAAAAGTACAAAGAAAGTATTAACAAAAAATAAGACACCGATGATCTGAGTGCAAGTTACTATAATTTAATTAATTTATTATCAAAAAGATAAAACTTTATTTTTGTCAAAGAGTATATGTCCCAAATTTAGATTTCACAGTGTATTAAAAAATTAAGTTTATAGTTTTGAACGTATAGGTACATACATCTTCCTTATCTACTAATCCATAGCTTATCAACAAAATATCGAATCATAAAAATTAAATAAATAAACGCTCGGAAGAATAAAAATATTTGTTTCTTGGCTTATTGTTGATTCCCAGTAGTTACAATAACACCTACAATTTAACCCATGTTAAAAATTATTCTACGCTCCTATTATAAATGTATTTTAATTATAACTAAAGAAACCTAAACTTAAGTAAGAGATGTAATATATTAAAAATAAATTTTATATTTTTTTTATTAAAAAAAATTTTTTTTTTTAACGGATCGTACCTAAATGTAATTTTATTGTGTCGTGGTTTTTGTTGTTTTAATTTTTGTACACATAGGGAACATTTAATATGTAATGAGCCCCCTTTTTCCCGTTAGCCGTAAGGGAACATCAGAATCAGGCATAACAGAAAAGAGTAATTGGCAGGGGTGCACCAAATGCATGGCCTCCACGTTTACCAGACCTGACCGTATAAGACTTTTTATGAGGTCCAAGCGCTTGTGTACAACATTCCGATTCAAACAGAGGAAGAGTTAATAGGAAGTATTGTTGCGGTTGCTGCTGAAATTCAGGAAGTTTGTCAACGCCTGCAGGAAGAAATTGTACGACGCTGTCTCGCTTACATTAAAGCGGACGGTTAGAATTTTGAACATCTTTTAAATTAAATCATTTTTTTTTTAATAAAGTGTTCCAAATATTCCTTGTGTTTTTATTATGTCTTTATTAACACGGTTTCCGATACAAACACATTTTTCCGTGTTCGAGGTTGGATACCACTACGCGTAGCTTAATGCGCTATTATCACTGAACACATGCGCATGCGCCTATGGGTTAATGAGTAAAAAACGTTTGATTTGGCGAGACCTATCCACCACCTGTATGAAACTTGTATGGGGCAGGTGGGAATTGTATGTCGGCCATCTTGCTTGGCAAAATTGACAGAGAGCTGAGAGAAATGACGTTGTTGGCATTGACTGACGGAACATCATTTGTCATGTCATATCGGTTTCTCTTTCTATGTATGTCGTAAGCGTGGGTTAGGTTTGTTTAAATAATGCTGTTTTAAATTTATTACTTTTTTCCTAAAAAATGTCTCTTTTAATATTATGGGTAACGTATTAATTAATTTGCAGCAACTTTCCAGGTTTTTCGGTAAGAAAATGTGATTTTATTTATTACTGTTATCTTTTTGTATTGTCAATTTTTTGTCTATAATAAACTCAAACTCAATTGGTTTCAACCAACCTTTCAAATATTTAATTTTTAAATTTATCATTATAAATAAATATTACAAAATGTCTGGCCTCTCATTATCTTTTCAACAATCAAAAAATAGATTAAAATTTTCCTGTAAATATCCATCTTGTAAGAATATCTACGTTTTAAATGGTTCTAATAAACACATTAATAAAACTTCCTTTAGACCCCATTGCAAAAAAAACATGGAGTGAGATATGCAATGTGAATTTTAGTAAGATTTGTAGAAGCTATAGAATTTGTTCTGATCATTTCTCTCCAACAAATTTTAATAACCCTGATAATCCTCATAGGCTTAGGCATGATGCTATCCCCTGGTCTCCATTAAAATATCAAGTTGTAACTGAACACAATTATTTCTTCATAAAACCAAAACAACTATTCTCCAATAAATCGGTTGAAGTTAAGACACTTGACACTTCTGTTGCTGCATATGCAGGTTATGGAACTGAAACTGCTGAGATTTTGATGACTGTAGATAATAGTAATAATTCCGCTTTATTATCCTCTTCTTTGGGAAATGTCCAGTCCGTTCAACCCCAAATGGTGCCTCAGTCAATGCATTCAGGGAACTCTATTGGTTCACAATCAACTGCAGACTATTCTGATAAGTATTCTTTTCTCCTAGAGAAAAAAAAAGTTATTCAAAAAAGTTATAAAAAGTATTCTAGCTAAGGCTGGTCTTTCCAGAAATAGCTTAAGTTATGAACAGGAGATTATGTATAATGTTCATAAATCTACCATAACCAAGCTGCCAAAACTTAAGTTATTTCTGAAAAATGAGAGAGCTGAACTTGCTTCTTTAAAGTCCCTTTACAATAATGAAAGATTTAAATTTATAGAGGACAGCCTTAATGAAGTAACTAAGGAATTCATTAATTCACAGTTGTTAAATGCTAATCGTCCTCCTTCAGGTCGCAGATGGTCAGTGAAAGACAAATCCTTTGCCCTCTCCATTTTTAAAAGAAGTCCACATCTTTACAAATACTTGAGACATTTTTTTCAACTACTCTCTTCAAGAACGCTTCAAGAAATTCTTGCATGCATTCCTTTTGATTGTGGTCAGGTAAAACCCATTTTAGAACATCTAAAATTACAGGTTCAATCAATGAGTGAACTAGATCGTTGTTGTGCTCTAATGTTTGATGAGATATCATAATGTTCGGGACATTTTTATGAAAGGTCCAGACAGAGGATTTCTGGATTTGAAGATTTAGGAACACTTGGTAGAAGTTCCAAGCAAGCAAATCATGCTCTTGTTTTTATGATAAGGGGTCTATGGAAATCTTATAAAATGCCAGTATCCTATTTTTTTACTCAGCATACAATCAAAACAGAGGTCCTAAAAATATTGATTGTTAACTGTATTAAAGATCTACAGTCAATTGGTCTAAAGGTTTGTGCAACAATTTGTGATCAAGCTGGCCCTAATAGAGCAGCTCTAAGAGAATTGACCATGGAGTATAGTGACAGCAAACCTACTCCATATCACTTTATTTTAAATGGACAGTGCATTACTACTATCTTTGATATGCCACATTTACTAAAAAATACTAGAAATACTCTCGTTAAAAACAAAATTAACATATTATTAAAAACATATAACACACATACAAGTGCCTTAATAAATTAAAGGAAAATCATTTTAACATCATTGACACTTTTTTAGTAATGAAAGTTTTGTTTGATTCACTTAATAATTCACAATATATTAATAGTAATGGCAAACAATATCGTTGTGCTTTGTGCCGGGTTGATTCCCCTCACTGGAAATTATGGTCAGACATGTCGCCTAAATTAAGTGGGTGGAAAATTATGATGCAGAGGGAAAAATAAATAATAGATGTCAATTTATTCAGGGATGGCAAATTACTATAAGAGCAGTGATGCTATTATGGCAAAATCTCAAAGGTATGGGACTTAAATATTTAAATCTGAGAAATCTTAATCAAGATCCCATTGAAAATTTGTTTGGGCAAATTAGGCAACATGGAATTTCAAACTCCAATCCAAACTGTTTGCAGTTTGTTGCAGCTTTAAAAACTTTGAGTATAAATAATCTTAGTTCTCCAATTTCAAAAAGTTTTAATTGTGAAGATGATTTCTGTAAATCAATTGGTAACTTTGGTGAGTTTTTACGAAAATATTGTGATAAACAAACTGATAACAGCTTGGACCTGGACATTATTCAGCATTCTGCTAATATTGATCAAATTTCTGATGAGAATAAATTTTTTCCACAAGATAACTATGCCACACCATATGTTGCTGGTTATATTCTAAGAAAAAATAATTTTGATAATTGCACAACATGTCACAGTAATTTATATTCAAGTACAGGTAAGAGCACTTATTTATTCAGTTTAAGGAAAATGACAATACAACAAGATTAAATACCCTTCAAGTCAATTATCACTTAAAAAGGATAAAAATCAGAAAACCTTAAATAGTGATGGCCATGCAAAAAAACAAAAAAAATATCTGTCAATCAAAGATTCCAAAAAAGAGGCTAAAAATTTAAAATCTAAATTGTATTTTAAAGTAATCGAATTTCTGTGATAATTAATGACTTAATTATCACAGAATCAATTATCCGTGATATATAATACCCTTATTTCTAATATACTATATTTAATAAGGCTTTGCAATACAATACCTATTTATTTAAACATTAGTTTTGTCATTATTTTTCACATAAAATAATGATAAATCACATTTTATTTTATGTAGACATTGGTCTTTCAGTTGTTTTTTTAATTTACAGTTCTAAGTTATGTTGTTAGTATTATGAAAGACCAACAAATATATACTATGTATGTGATATATATTATACTATAATAAGTTGTTTTTGTTTTTTTGTGTTATAGAATTTTAAATTAGTTCTTAAAACCTGTTTAATTTTTCTTTAGGAAACCGAAACAAGTACATATTAGACAAAGATAATTCACCCTCTATTGAATATATCTCTGTGTTAGTAAAATAAGGATATTATTAGCATAATGATAATGTCCTTAGTGTACGATAAGAAAATACCACAAACATCTTCAAAACCTTTGCTAATCTGTTTGGGTTAGGGTAGTTCAGTGCTAACAAAATACTTTTAAACATTTAGATTAATTCTAATATATATGTCTGTTATAATAAATTCCAATAAATTATATATATAAATTTAAGTAATTATTGTTTAGAAAAATTAAATAATAAATATATTAAAGAAAAACATTGTTTTATTTTCATTTTGTAATTGGTGATATATATTACACTATTGTTAGTACACTGTCGTAGATTATTGCACTAAATTTACTCATGTAGATATGTAAAATGAAACTGAAAAGTTTCAGATCAATATCTGATGCTAACACCTAATCAAAAAGACCCTTTTCTCTATGAGTAACCTTTTTGACTAGGCGTTTGCTTTAGATATTACAGTTAAATGATAAGATTGTCAGAATAAATAAAATTTGATTTCCCGCCTTAATTTGGCCACGCCTTTCACCATTTTGATTGGTCTAATTAGGCACGTCAAACTGTCAAGTTAGTTACAACAGTTTCCGTTGCCAAGCGAAAGGACGCTAGCTGATTTGTCAGAAGAATTTCTATCAGTTTGTATGCAACCACCACTTCTCTATATATTTGTGTTCTGTGCTATCCACCCTTAGTGCTATATCACACTAGGCAACTTGGTCGCGCAACCGATTGCTCAACACTGGTCTCTCGGGTTATTTACTGGGACAACCAAGTCGGGCAACCATAAGCGATTTTGGATTTAAAGAGAAAGAGTTGTTTCACCTTCAGTGTCAAGATGTACGTTGAAGAGGTAGCTGTGTTATTATACGTGAGGCGACGAAAAAGACTGGTAAAAAAAAAGAAACAAAGAATCTGGACTCATCCTTTTGTTACATCTCGTTTAATTTCCGGAGTATTTCACACGTTATATGATGACTTAAGAAAGTATCCTGCGAAATTCTTTAATTATGTTAGAATTTCGGTATCGTCATTTGATGAGTTATTAGCTTTGTGCAAAGAAGACCTAACAAAACAGGACACGATACTGCGAAAGTCTATAAGGCGTGAAGAAAAGCTTTTTGTAACTTTAAGGTAAGTATATACATAGATACAAATATACAGAATCTCTAGAATTTAAAACTGTTTGGAATTTTTAAAAGTTTATAAATATTTATGACAGTATTTGAATAATCAGTGCCATAAACAACTTTTATGTAACTCATCAATCTCATATCTCCACGGTTGATGACATCCTCATGTTATTTAGTTTTATCTTGGACGAACAATTTAAGTAGGTATCAATTATATGTTTCTCTGAGTTCTTTTCGCTTTAACTACGAATACAATAAAAAACTAGAAGAATATACTTTTACAGTAACATCTTTATTCAAAAATTCTAAATATCAAAAGGTTTGGTTAAATTAGTTAAGTAAAAAATCAAATAATTAGGCAATGTACATGATTGAAGCAACACTAAAGATTAAAAAGTTGTATCATACTCTCAGAATTACTTGAGTGTGAACCAGCTTGTGATATGTCTGATTGAGAGTGAATAGAATCCGTAGGAGATAAGAGCGGCTGAGTAAACTGAGTTTGATGATGACCTGATTGGTAGCCATGCGGTATTGAGGGCTTTTGATATAACGGTTGTGAGGCTTCTGGACTTGTCATTTGTTGGACTGATGGCGAATCTGTCGGTAATGTTGGGGTTGTAGTCGAGTGCTGTTGGAAACTTTGGTGTCCTTGATAGCTTTGATGTAATGTTGTGGGCCATTGATTAGTTGATTGAGAATTGGACTGAGTTAAGTACCCGTAATCATATATCTTCGAAATATTATTGTGTTGAAAGCTAGAATTTCTGCATTTATTCTCTGTAGCTTCATTTAAGAAAGAAAGAAAGAAAGAAAGAAAATGTGCTATATTACGTAAGAATAATCTTGTGTACAAGCATCCTACAAGCTAAAAAAACAAAACACAAATACAATTTCAAAAATTGACAAAACAATGAACAAAATTAAACACAAAAAGACAAAACTTTTTGAACATACTTAAATTAAAGATAACTAAATAAAACAATCAATTACTAAATAAAGGTAAACTTGTTGACAAAACTAGAAAAGAAAAAAGGAAAAAAAGAAAACTTTCCAACATGTCCAAGGTTAAAACCTATCATTAAAAAAGTCATCCAGGTTATAATATGCCTTAGACAATAAAAGCGACTTTAATTCTCTTTTAAATTTCTTAATATCCGATATATGTCTAACACACAGAGGAACATGATTGTAAATTTTTTTACTTATGTAAATTAATGAGTTTTTGGTAAGGGAAGACGTAGGAATAGGTAGGGGAACATCATTTACACGACGAGTTAAATGGCCAGTGTCAGAGGGTAGTTTGGGAATTTTGTGAATAAGAGCAGCTGTTTCTAAGATAAAGAGTGAAAAAAGAGTTAGGATTTTTTCAGAAATGAAGAGGGGTTTGCAAGAATCTCTTAACTTAGTAGAACACAGGTATCTAACTGCTTTTTTTTGAATAACAAAGATAATTTTAAGTAGCCCCTTATTGGTTAAACCCCAAAAAGGCAAGCCATACCGAATATGAGATTCAATAAGTGAAAAGTACACTGAACGTGCAACCACCCCTCCCAGCTCTTGTTTTGCCATTCTTACTGCGAAACATCCAGAAGATAATTTCCCAGCTAAATGTAAAATATGATCTTCAAACCGAAGGCGACCATCAATGGTAATTCCTAGGAACTTGCAGCACTCTTTATTCTGCAAGAGGGAATTTTCGTCAAACATCAGACCCTGAACATCGCACTTAAACCCCATAATAGACGTCTTTCTTACATTAAACACGAGCCTGTTGGAAGCACACCACCCTGATAAAATCTGAAGGTCTTCAAGGATACAAGTCTTAATATAGTCAGAATTTTTATGGCTCCATAGTATGGTGGTATCATCAGCAAACTGAACCACCTTGCCCTGCAGTTTCAATGAACTCAAGTCATCCACATACAGTAAAAATAACAGTGGTCCCAACACTGAACCCTGGGGAACGCCGCATTTTAGGGATCTAGAAGCAGACAAACGCCCAGACACTGAAACCTTCTGAGTACGATTTGATAGATAGGAATCAAGCCATCGCAATGCTACGCCTCTAAAACCATATTTATCGAGCTTAGATAACAGTATTCCATGATTCACACAGTCAAATGCTTTGGATAGATCACAAAACACTGCCGCCGATGACTCTCCAGAATTCAAGGACACATAGACGCTCTCCAAAAAGCTAAAAACAGCATCATGAGTCCCTTTACCGGCTTGAAATCCAAACTGATTTGCAGACAAAATGCCATTATGATGTAAAAAGGACAAAATTCTGCTTTTTGCAAGTTTTTCAACTATCTTAGAGAAGGTAGACAAAATAGAAATGGGACGGAAATTACAAGGCTGATCCAACTCTCCACCTTTATGAAGAGGGATAACCACTGCCTCTTTTAAACATGAAGGAAAAATGCCATTTTGTAAAGAATTGTTTATGGCAGAAACTAAAGCATTTAAGGCTGAATCAGGCAAAAAGAGTAACAACCTCGAAGATATCCCATCAGCTCCAGATGATTTATGGTTTTTTAGGCGTTTGATTTCATTTTTTACTTCGGTAAGTTCGACAGGATGAAAGAAAAATGAATGCTCAACCGACACTTGTTGAAGATAGTGTAAGGGATCAATGTTACTACGAATGCCCTTGAGCAAGATATTAGGTATATCACAATAATAGTCGTTTAAAATGTCAGGTCTTAACTCCGGTTCCGATACTTTTCTATGGCAATGTCTAAAATCATTAATAATCGACCAACACTCTCTTTGCCTATTTGATGACATATTTAAGCGATCCCTATAATAATTAGATTTTGCTGCTTTAATTGTCTTTCTGTACAGACTACGGCATTTCTGATGATATACAAGGATATTTTCATTTGTGGTATATTTGCACAATTTAGTCAAAAAACGGAGGTTTTTAGCAGAAATTCTAAGGCCTCTTGTAACCCATGGTTTTCGTTTCTTAGTTTTAAGCCTCATTTTAGGAAAGCACTGATTGATCTTATCACACAGAACTTAAAAAAATAAAGTAAGTGGGTCAGAAGCCGTTTCAAGTGCATTCCAATTTACCGAAGCTGTAGCAGCAGAAAAAGCATTGAAATTTCTCCTGCTGAAAATTCTTCCCATATAATGAGATGAAGATGATACAGTATTATATGGCATTTTAGCAAGAATAGCTTCATGGTCGGAAATACCAGATGGGAGTACTGTGCATAAAACGTCATCAAAATTTGTACAGAAATAGTCAATTGTAGTTGCAGATGAAGAAGTTATTCGTGTGGGAGAAAGAACGTGCATTTTCAAGTCGTAAGAATTTAAAATACTTAAAAGAGAAGTACGTGGCAAGGTTTCATCAGTGTAGTTGATATTAAAGTCACCAACCAATATAACCTTAGAGTGTAGGGACAACTGGGATAAAATAGAATCAAGTTTGTCCAGAAACATAGCAATATCTCCTGTAGGTGGCACATAAACACAAAGAATATATAAATTAAAACGCTTACAAAAAGAAAGAGAGAATTCAAAAACATTCTCTAACAGAAGATTATCATACTTATCAATATTACAAAAAAATCGATTCAATTGTTTGCCTAGCCAAGATCATGGTTCCTCCATGTATAGATTGTTGACGACAAAAATTTGATATAGGAAGATAATCAGATATTAAAAAACATTCACTAGGCCTCAACCAGTGCTCAGTCAGAAGTACAATATCAGGAAAATTACATGTGTCTAGCAAAAGATGAAGCTCATCCATCTTGTTTCTTAGGGATTGTATATTAAGAATAAAGATACTTAAGTTTTTCGAAGAGCTAATTTCAATTTTACTAGTAGAATATGAACATGAATGAGATTCAACTTTCGTGGACACGTCTATAAGAAAGAAGAATCCAATTCACGATCAGTAACTAGTTCAGACTCATTAATTTGATGATTCAAAGACAATTTATTCGATGAAATATTTATTTTAAAATATTTGAAAATATGTGCATGTAATAATGATGCCAAGTCTGAACCAAAGTTACTGGCGTGATTAGACTCCAAAATCCCACACAGATTAATATTATTCTCATGAAAAGCACGATAAAGGGCCTTATTACTATTATAGATAACATTATGGTTTAAATAAGTATAAGGGCTTGTCATCACTAAAGTGTTTGTATCAACATGATTTTGAATTAAATTTTTTAAAACATCAGATGAAGAACAAATTCCATTTAACATTACTATTAAAAAATCTTCTTTCGTAAAGTCCTTAACTAAATTTGATGCTGTCCTAATCACCTCACTGCTTGAACTGCCCGGCTTCAGGAAACACTGGACCTTGTAGTAAGCTTCAAACTTTAAACGTAAATGTTTTAGGAACACTCTGCTACAATTTCCACCAACAAAGAGAAGCCGAGGTCGACTATCGTCAGGTGTATTTGGCCTAGTTGGTAGCTGTGTTGGAGAATTAATAACAACAGATTTGGATATCTGTAACTGTTCCTTCAATGCACAAATGTCGGAATAACAGGTATCTTTTTCAACCTCCAACACCTTTACGGAGTCTAACATCTTCTTATTTAAATTAGTTAAGTCGTTTACGTCTTTTTGTAAAATTATTAATATTTTGATCTTGGTTGCTATTTTCCTTTCCTCAGGTACTCTTTTTAAAGAGCCCAGAAGGGATAAAAGAAACATGCAATCCTCATCAGATTCTTCTTGTAACTGACGCTCGCGAGAATCTATGGATTTTTGTAGTGTTAGTATTAACGGGTCATTTTCTTTTTCGAGCTGCGTGCCCAATTTTCTTTTTATTGGTCCTTTTGCCGATCGATCAACTAACACTTCCCCACCTTCAGAAACCTGCTACTGATCAACTGGCTCCTCCTGTTCTGGCGTTTCTCTAATAGCGGTAACTTATTGTAGAAACTGTAACTGCTTAAAATACAAGTACTCCCTTTTTCGATCAGCTCCAGACCCAGACTTTTTTTGTTTTAATCTTCTCACTTCTCGAGTATAGCATGATCTCAAACCTTCCCATTTTCTTTGCAGTAATTGACCTAAAAAAAAATCGAAAAATTACATTATTAAAGATAATATTTAAAATTCTTTCTATTAAATACTACAAAACAAAGTTAATAAATGTGCCACCAAAAATATTAATCGACGTGCGCGAGCATTTTTTCAAACATGCCCTGATTTACCTTTTATTGAATTTGTTACATATTTTTGCCGTTTACTGTATATTCTAAAAATATATTTTATTTACAGATATCTTGGGAATGGCTGCTCACTCATGGAAGTCCATTACTACTATCGCCTCGGACATTCAACAATAGGTTCGATTATTAGGGCTGTATGCGGAGCGATATGTAGGAATCTAGAATCCTGTTTAGAACTACCAAAAAACGAAGATGAATGGAAACAAATAAATAAAAAAAACAAAAAAAATAAATAGGACTTGGCTTCGAAAAACATGCTAACTTTCCACATTGCATCGGTGCCATAGACGGAAAGCATATAAGGCTTATTAAGCCGACCGATTCTGGATCACTATACTACAACTATAAAAATTACTTTTCTATTGTTTTGCTAGCAGCTTGTGACGCCTATTATAACTTTATTTACGTCGATGTGGGTGCCTATGGCAAGAGTAATGACTCAGCAATTATGAAAGATACTTCGCTTTACTATAGACTCAATAACAGCTTGTTAAATATTCCTAAACCCACAAGTTTATCAGAAAATGATCAGACACATTTTCCGTATGTCTTCGTAGGAGATGAAGCTTTTCCTTTACAAGTCAATATTATGCGTCCATACGGAGGAAATACTCTTAGTTATAAAAAGAAAATTTTTAACTACAGATTATCTAGAGTTCGAGGATATATAGAATGTTCCTTCGGCATTTTATCTAATAAGTGGAGAATTTTTTACAGATCAATAAATGTGACTATAGATTTAGCAAAAAACATTGTTAAAACATGTTGTACTTTGCATAACTTTGTGCGCGCTCGAGATGGATATTCTTTTGATGATACTTTGCAAATAATTGGTTTCGAAAATGAAATTGTGGAAAGAGAGTCATGATTTCAATAATCACTTGATGATGAGTCCCATATTGACTGCCGATTATGAATTTCAATTATGAACCTTTCCGTATTAACCCTTTCAATACGGCACCCTATTTCTACAGGTAAACCTCTCAGACGGGCATCTTAGTGTTGGCCGAGAGACGAATCTCGGATAAATCCGACAGTAAAAAAAACACACAAATGGGTTTTTATTGTTTATTTAACTGACAAAAAACTGTTTTTACATAGAAAAATACGTATTTATTCATTCATAATAATATACTGATACATACATACAAACGACAACTTAACCTTAATTATTAGCAATATATAAAAACTAAAAATTTGATACGGTATGGTATGTCTCAAAGCATGGGACGATTCATAAACCTACATTACAGTCTTTGCACATATATCTAGACTCTTTTCGTTTTTTCACTCCAACACTGGTTTGGGCACAAACAACACAGCGCCTCATAGCTCTTATTGATTTTTCTGTGGCAGGAACCAAGGATGGAAAGTGACGTTCTGTCAGCCTTTTTTTGGCGGAAGGAATAGCTGGCGGCACTTTGCGCTGAAGTGCATGGCTTAAAAAAAAGTTATGATATATTAGCATATAAAATATACTTTTATGAACCTACCTTCCTAATAACTGACTTATAAGATTCAAATCAAAAGCTGGCAAGGGAACTTTCTTCTCATTTTGTGTTAGGAACAATGCATAGGAATTTAAAATACATAAGTCTGCACAGTGAAAGAATAATTTGTTATACCATTTTATGTTCTTTCTCATAGAATCTATGCTGTTGACTAGCATGTCTGACCGGTCGACAGCTCCCATGTTTGCATTGCAATCTAATACACATAGAGATTTTTTTTACATTTTCTCCTGTTTTTCGATTTATTTTGAATAAAGTTATTATTTGGTTTTCATGCATAGTGGAGAGCATTGTCACGTCTCGGCGGTCCTTCCATCTCAATGCTAATAGCTTCTCAGAACTTTTCCAAAATACTTCCCCTGGATTTAGTTTGCTTTTTAAATCTGTCATACATTTTCTATTGGAACGCACTGTTCCACATGTGTTGGTCTTCCTTTCATGTAGAAACAAAGATAACGAAGGGCTGGTATAAAAGTTGTCTGTATAGACCGAGTGGCCCTTATCTAGATATGGCTCCATTAAGTTCAGCACAACTGCACCTGTAATTTCCAGAAGCGGATTTTCTAAATTGCTTTTTTCTGAACTTGTATCTTTTCCAATGTAGACATTGAAATCCAAAATGTATCCCATCTCGCAATCACATAATACATACAATTTTAAACCAATGCGGTGCCTTTTTATTTTAATGTATTGCTTGAATGCGAGGCGTCCTTTGAAAAGTATCAGGCTCTCATCTATTACTAAGGACTCAAAAGGATAGAATGCATTTTTAAACCTTTCCTTAATTTTCGGCAAAATAGCTCCAATTTTGTAAAGACGATCATCATTTGAAGCCTCTGCATTGTTGCAGAAATGCAAATATCTATGTGGATGTAAATCTATCTCTTGACATGCGGTCTCCAAAAATGGGAGAATGTAATAACGGATTAGTGGACCAATATTCATGTACAGATAGTTTTTTATTTCTTGGCATAAGAAAATTTAATGCCATAAATACGTGAAATTCTGACCTGTCAAGATCCTTCCAGTCTTTGCTTTTTTCTGCTGCATAGCGATTTGTCTCTCTGATAATAACATCGGCAATATCATCTGTAAAAATATTTAAAAAGTATTCCAATTCAGTTGAAGATGGACCTAGATTGATGTCAGGATTTACTCCAGTTTAATCATTTATAAATACATGTTTTTGTGGCTTAAACTCATTATTTGTCCAGTCTATTTGTATCTCGTCTGGCATCTGCCTCTCTGGGGTTTCAATTATTTTTGTCTATATTTTCTTGCTGGCTATCTTTATTCTCCAACACTTCCTCGTTAATTTCGTAAATCTCACTTTCATCACTCGATGTATCAGGCATATATTCACTCCCGCTAGCGCTAAACGGTTCTTCCTCACTACTTAAGTAACAGTCACCTAACTCTACAGTTTTCAATATTTCTCTAGCCTCATTTGCATCCAAACCGCAGAAATTTTGGGAAAACACATCTTTTTTGGCCCTTTTAGGGCGCGACGGACCGGAACCTTTATCGCACGGATAAATACGTCATTCGTATTGAAAGGGTTAAACGCCATTGCTTCAGGAAATGAACAAGTCCAGAAAAGAAAAAAAGATCAGCGAAAAACTTCCTTGCTCAAGACCGGCTTTCAGGCAACTAATTGCGAAGTGTGACAACGCTCAATATACAAACATGCATTTTCACTACTCGCAACCATACCAGACGCGCGACCAGACTGATCACAAGGATGAGATTTGTCTGGCCGGCCGACTTAACTAGTTGCGCGACTGATCGGCAACCGAGTGTGGCAAGCTCCATATAACTGCAGGTAATTTCACTGGTCGTACAACCAGTTGCGCGACCAAAGTTGCCTAATGTGATATAGTACTTACATTTTGGCACAATAGTTTCGAAAGACCCTGTATATGGCGAATGAATTATGCGAAAGGCCAATGATGAGTGGAATGGCGAATCACTATTGGCAGAAGAAAGATTTTTCAATCCGAAATGTGCAGATGAAACAGCCATTTTCGCTGAAGTCTGAACAGGAATTGGAAGTGATGATAAGATGACGGAAACTAATGTCGTTTCTGACAAACGTTGCAAACAAATCACTGAAAATAATTATGATAAAGCATGTTATTATCATCATTGCAACAAATTAACGAAGAACTAGATTAAGTGTGGAAAGTGTGAAAAACATCGGCTTGCCTTATCCAAGCAGCAACGCAGAAAAGTGTCATCCACGCCTGGAATCCTGGAGACATAAAAAAGATCTTTATAACATGATCATCAAACTTTAAACAAAAAAACGCTATTTTGCGAAAAAAAGCGTCTTCTACAGGCATAAAACCATGGATTAAAGAAAATGCAGGTTCAAAAAAATTAAAAAAAAAACATAAGCAAAACAATGAGGTTAAGATATCGGTAAAAATCGCTCCAAAAATGTTTTGTGACGTCATTGATCTGTCACATAATCTAAATTTTTATGTTTTTGAAAAAAAAACATTATCCATGTCAGTGTCCTGAGGTTGACTTAATATAAGTCGAAACGTCGACATTTAAATAAACAGGTTTCTGTTTTATTTCTGACCCCACCCAACAACCCTCCGCAATATTAAATAAAAAACGTTTATACAGAATCTTCAGGAACCGCATCGTTCGTCTGTGAGAGAACTATAATTAGGAAAAATCTGAATATTTGACAGTATACTAAAGTCGATAGGGACAACTTGGCTAAAATATTTTCAAGATGGTGATACTTCCTCTTATACCGGAAGTAACTTCTTTATTTTAAGTGGAACACCCTATAATAATATGTTCAGGCATTTTTAGATTCTACATCAAAAACTTAATACTTTTTGTGTATAATGTCCTATATACTAACTCCGTTTTAACTTACCGTTTTTTGACAAACTTTTTATCTCAAAAATGACATTTGCAGACCCTATATTTATTAATTTTTCCAATGAGGAAACATATTTTTTCAGATGTAGTAGATTTTTAAGTATTTTTAAGATTAAAAGTTCTTAAACATGTCTGGTCTAACTAAAATACATGGTTTTCTACATGTCAGGGTGTAAAAGATTTATTTCTATTTTCGTTTTTTCTGCATAATAACAGAAATAAGTACCTGCGAGTTTTTTTACATGATAAAACTTAAATTTGTCCTTAATTTATCTCTTATAATTGCAAAAAGTGCTATCTACGTGTATTTTATGACTTTCAAAGGTTCATGGTTTTTTGTATTCAATTTTTGGTCAAAGAAATTATTTTTTTATTCATTTTTACGCGAAAAGGATACTTTATTAGACGTCTCTAGGAGTCAACACAAACATAGCGCATTAGAATTGTTTCACTCAATTTTTCAAACTTAAATATTTTGAAAACGGTTGCTTCTACCGACATCCAACAGAGTACCTTTTTCACGTATAAATGATTAAAGAATTTATTAATTTGACCAAAAATATAAAACAAGGTTGTACAAAAAGTCACGAGCCTTTGAATGTCATAAAAGATGCGTAGATAGCGTCCTCTACAAGTAAGTTTCATTCAGAAAGCAGCTTTTTTTTTCATTTACTTTTTCCTTTGGTTGCTCTGTCCTGAAGAAGCCGAAAAGCCGAAACACGTGTCAGCAGGTATTATCTTTACTTGTTCTGCTTCCCGTCTAACGGAGTATCCCAATAAACATATTTATTCTTTTACTATCTCTCCGTGCTATCTTTAAATTTCTGAAACTATTTTTAATATTAAATAAGGTCGAAGTTTATTTAGCTGTTCACCCATTCAGTCTTTAGAATTAATTAATTTGTAATATATACAATATAGATTTTACTTAAAAATTTTTAGTTTTGTTAAATTTGAAACTTCTATGCAACCTCAAAAATTTAAAAAAAAGAACATAATTAATAGAAAATTTAGTTTATTAATAGAAACCATTTTTTAACGATTATTTACTTATTAATTTTAAATATTAATAAATAAATATTCCTTATCTATTCCCCAGAAGTTTAATAAATGTTTGAAAGTCGTTTAGAATTTTTGGTATATTTTGAGAATATTTAAATTTAATATTTTTGGGGTATCTGCATAAAATATGAATTGGGCACTGAAATAATTTATATTATGGTTTATAAAAAAAATAACGATGAATGTTTAAATGATTTAACTTTTTAATCTTATCTATTTTAGTTTATCATAACTTTGAGATTATTTTTGCAAAATAAGCCAAAAAATTAAACAACTGTTAAATTAAAAAACTATATTTGTCATTTTCCAAGTATTTAATAAATAAATACCAGAAATGTTAAGTACTCACTTCCTTGATCTGTTTGTATACTGGTTTTAAAAACTTGTTTTTATAACATTGGAGAAGTAAAAGACATCAAATTAAGTACATTTTCATTGGATTGGTTTACTTTTTGAAGTAAGTCACATATAAATAAAGAAATACATATATCGATCAAAACGTGTAGCTAATCAGCACCTATAAACGGCAGTACCCTATTTATCGCCACATCAACAAGTTAATTTGAAAAAATTGCATGCAGCACTATAAGATTGATGATTTTCAGTCTAATATCTAATAGGAGCCGAATAAATATCTCAGATAATAAATAGAAATCACTTATCTGACATCTGATTGTAGTAATGATTACTCTTTTTTCATGTGCTTCGAAGAATACAAATTAATCCCGTGTGTGCAAAGTTATTTTGTGTTTATTTAGCCTTTAGCCTTTTCTAACTGCAACTTAATTTCTAAAGCTGATGTTTAGGATGGTGCGGTTCTATGCATTTTAGTGCATTTATGGAATTCCTTGCTATTCTATTATTTTTTAATGGTAAATAGTTCGGCTAGTAGGATTCACATGGAAAGAATAAATAGGTTTATGCAATAGTAGCCAGCTTGATTTTACATAAATCCGTCTACATTAAGTTTATAAGTAGATGTTTTGTTAACAAATAATTTCTTATGTAGAACTGTTAAGGTGTCGATTTTTTAGATCTACTTAGTGAAATCTTGTAGATTTTTACTACTGATAAAATCTATGAGGGAAATCTATTATGTGTTGGATCTGTAATGTTTGTTGGATTCCTTTTAGTTGCATCTGGTCTTTCTATTGTTTTAACTTTCTATTGTTTGCATCTGTATACAGGGTGTCCTATTTGCCATGTGTGACTATTGCTATTTCCGAAACTATAGGAGATACGAGGGCGGTTAAATTAAAAAAAACTTGCAAATTTTGATGCTTATTCTAAATCCTTCTACAGCATTGCAAAATGTTTATCGGTTCCTGAATTACAGGGTGATTTATAGAAAACGCCAAATTTTATTTTAATTATTATTTCCAAAACTATTGATTTTGAAATCATGCTTTAATAATTTTTTGTGCTCCACAAAACTTTACTTTTAATTTTTTTTTATGACGTTTGGTATCTTAGCAGCCGCTATCAACTTTTTTTTTTAAATACGGATTGCATTTTGCTGCTTCATTTCTAGACGTTTGTAGGATTCTTCTTCTCTCATAGCATTAATTATCTGATCGTTTTCTATTTGAAAGTCATCTGGTTGTAGTTTACCCTTAATAATGTTCACAGTTCGGCTTTTATCCAGTCCAAAGGTCATTCCTATATCATCAGAGAATTTTTCTCACTATTTTAAGTATCTGTTTTAGTTGATATCGTGTTGCCACAAGAATTTTTTACTCTTGTTGGTTCTCTATTATTATTATTATTATTATTATTATATTATGTTATATTATTATTATGTACAGTCACATAATAATAATAATAATAATAATAAATATTTTTTATTTGCATAGAAAGAAAAAAAATACAAGTTTACAAAATCTAGTAATAAATTTATGCAAATAAAAGGCCTATAAATTCAGAATTCTGCCATGGCAGATTCTGGTCTTTAACATTGTGGCCCCACACTTCCATAAAAAAAAATGGTAATTTCAGTAGCGCTTATTAATAGTAACGCTTAACAATAACTGATTAAATACATCTTTTTTTTAAATTACATACCTAATAAACCTACATATAAAAGTTCTAAATTCTAAATTATTTGTTAAATAAGAAAAAATACAAAAATTGTTACAGACAGTAAATAAATAAATAAAATGATCCCAATACCAATAATTGTAATAAATTACTCAAGAAAACAACCATTCAAAAAGTTAAAAAAGAAGAACCTAAATTATATCTAAATTATATACCCTGCTGATTCATTAGATGTACATGTATTCATTTGTTCGATTACCTATGAATATTATAGATGACTTCGAAGGATTTAATTTTAATAAATGCTCTGAAGAAACATCACAAGTAGCTTGTAAATCCTGATTAATTTTAACTCAGCCATTTTAAAATCTCCTGGTAAAAATGAATAATATAACTGCGTGTCGTCTGCGTAAAAATGATGGGCACAATGCTTTAATTGAAGATAAAATCTAGACGTGTAAATAATAAAAAACAAGAGTCCTAAAATACTACCCTGAGGCACACCACTTTCAACTTCCAAAGGATCAGATATTTCGTTATCTATTTTAACACGTTAAATACGATTATTTAAATAAGAGGCAATTAAATTAACAGCAGCATCAGAAAAACCAATATAATGAAACAAAGACTTTAAAATTGAGTGACTAACGAAATCAAAAGCTTTAGTATAATCCAACAACACCAGAGCAGAAATCTTACCATCATCCCTAGCCCGAATTACGTGATCAATTACGTAAACAACTATAATTTGTTCTAAATCCAAATTGATGAGGTGGTAAAATATCATTATTATTAAGAAAACTACGAATTTGAGAGTCTAGAATGCGTTCGAGAATTTTTGAAAACGTTGGTAAAATACTGATAGACCTAAATTGACTAAAATCTGTTGGATTATGCACTTTCGGCAATGGCAACACAAAGGCTTGTTTCCAGCATTTGGGAAAGTAGTTTTTATTAATACACTCGTTAACATCAATATGTAAAATAAAGGGTATAATAAAAGGACAGCATAGTTGAGTTAACGTAATATTAAGATTATGCTTTAGACCTAATACGTAATATAATTACAGAAATAGTATTATAATCAGTGGGATGAAAAGAAAACTTATTTAAGGTTGGTAATACATTCTGATCATAAAAATTAATTAACTCATCACAATTATCAATATTTGTCGTTATTCAAATTGTTGGTATTTACAAAAGATTTAGGAATTTGCCTCTGGTTTGATGCCAATAGTTTTCTTAGTTCACGCCACTTGTCCTTGTATGTATGTACAATTCTCAAATCTATCACTATAAAAAGCCCTTTTTTCCGCTCTAATCGCTGTTGTGGTATAGTTTCTAAGCTGTTTGTAATAATTCCATTTAGCTGGCAGTTTAGTTGTTTTAAAATCCTTTAATGCCTTATTTTTTAATTTTTGCAATAGTTTAATATTATCTGTCACCGGAGAATCTTTTTTTTTTCGAACAACTATAGTTTTAATAGAAGCGTGCTTGTCGAACAATTTGAGTAAGTTATTGTTTAAAAAATGTATCTTATCATCTATGGATTCGAATTCATATATTAAATGAAATGGAACAGCCTCCAAATCCTCTTGAAAGTTGTTTAGGTTTATATCTTTTAATGATCTATAAGATACAATGTGCGGTTATACAATAGACTCCGTGACATTAAATTCACAAAAAACGCCAAAAAGGGCCAAAAATGTAGAGCTTATTATGCCGGATTTCAAAATGCCAACTTGATTTGTAAAAATAAGATTTATAATTGAACTAGTGTTGTTGGTCATACGAGTAGGCTCGGTTATAAGCTGCTTCAAATCGAAAGTTTCACACAAAGAAATAAGCTGAGCTGCATGACTGTAATTTAATTTAAATATATTAATGTTAAAATCACTTAGATACGTTATAATATTAAACTCTGAAAACTAAACTGTCAATTAGTGTTTCCTCTAAAGTTAAAAAAAAACTCTGAATATTTGAACTTGGAGGCCTATAGACTATGCCGAAAATGTATTGCTCCTTACTAATAAAAATTTTTACCATAAACTTTCCAAAAAATCATGACTTTCAGATAAAATAATTTTATAAGATATATCATTCCGGACATAGGTAACAATATCACCATCCCTAAAATTTTGACGATCATTTCTTATCAATTGATAATTACTGGTCTGTATTGCACTACTATCAATTTTAAGACTCAGCTAACTTTCGGTGACTGCAATCAGGCTAAAGTCATTTTTACAATAATCATTTTTAAAATCCTCAAAATGAGCCAGTAGGGATCTTGAGTTAATATGTGCTATTTTAACGACATAAAATATTGCGATTAGTTATAAGTTTTTAGGAATAATATATACTTAGTTGTTGCAGATTTAGGTACTTACTAATTTATGCACTTGTAATAAATTGATATCTTCTTTTTCTACTTCTCTAGCCTGTATATATCCACTCCTGAATGTAAGCCTCTTGTAGTGCTTTCCATGTTTGTCTATCTAGGGCAGTTTGGAGCCAGTTTCTCCCTGCTATTCGTTGGATGTCGTCCCGCCACCGCGTTGGTGGTCTTCCCGCATTTCTTTTTGTGGCTCTAGGGCGCCATTGCATGATTTTGTTAGTCCATCTAGATGGGTCTTGCCTTGCAACGTGACCTGCCCATCTCCATTTTAGTTCGGCTACTCTTCTCATAACATCCGTTACCTTTGTCCTTCTTCGAATTTCATCGTTTCTAATGTGGTCTCTTAAGCTAGTTCCCAGCATGGCGTGCTCCATGGCTCTCTGGGTTGTTCTGAGTCTTTCTGCGCTGGTCAAAACTTTTGTGAGTAGCTTGTACAAGTGTTAAAGAAGACTGGTCGGTCAATAGTTTGCAATATTGGTGTTGTCCCCTTTTTTAAAGATTAAAACAACCTCGGCATTTTGCCAAGATTCCGGTATTTTCTCTTCGCTAATACATTTGTTTAAAAGGAGATAAAGGGCATGCTCAAGCGCTGCTCCTCCCATTTTTCTCCGCATCTCAGCGGTAACGCGGTCTTCTCCAGGTGCTTTCCTATTTTTCATTTGTTTCAGGGCCTTTCTTAGTTCGCTTCTGTTTACTTCTGGTATATCTTCGGATCCAACGTTCCGAATTTCTTGCCAGGCAATGTTTGGTTTAGGCAGGGTTGATGTATACAAGTCCTTGTAGAAGTCTTGAATGACATTTATTACACCTTGTCTATCTGTAACCGTTTCCCCATTTTTATTTTTTATTTTAAAAAGTGTTTTCTTTCCTCCAGACATATTTGACCTGAGTACTTTCATGTTTGAGTTTTTTTCAATAGCTCTTTCTATTAGCTGATTATTATGAGATCTTAGGTCTTTTCGACATTCTTTGTTTATTGTTTTACATATCTCCCTGTATTCATTTGAGTCTCTGGCAGTTTTTTTCCTTTGGTCTATTAACTTCAGTGTGTTTGGGCTTAGTTTGGATGTTTTTTTATTTTGTACTTACAGCAAATTTTCTTTGTTGCTACCTGGATACTGCTCATTATGGTTGTTGATAGCTCGTCCAGTTTCATTTTCTTCAGGTAATTTAAGTTGTGCAGTTTGGCTTCTACAATAGTTTGGTATTCGTCTACCTTTGACATCAATGTTTCAGTGGTTGGATAGTTTCCTTTTTGAACCATCTTTTTCCTTTCAGCTTTAGTGTTGATTAGCAATCTTGTTCGGACCAATCGGTGGTCGCTGCCTGTATCGAAAGTTTGAGTTTAAGACAGACACATCTTGGCATATGTCTCGTCTGTTGGAAATTATATAGTCTATTTCGTTTTTTATTTGTCCGTCCGGGCTTCTCCAAGTCCACTTTCTCTGGGGGGGTTTCTTGTAAAAGGTGTTCAAACAGTATAAATTTTAATGTTGGAGGTATTCTAGTAGCATTTCTCCTCTGTCGTTTCGGTTTCCTATACTATATGATCATATATTTGATGGATCGTCTTTGTTTTCCGGCCGATTTTCGCGTTAAAATCTCCCATAATAATTTGAAATGGCGTTTTCCGACCTTTGAGCTGTCTCGATGTCTTCATAAAATTGTTCGACTTCTTGGTCTGGAGAGGAGCTTGTAGAGGCGTATAGTTGGATTACTTGCATGGAGCATCCTTTATTGATCTTTAATATAATGTATATTACTCTGTTTGAAGCAGCCTCCGTTTTAGTGACTAGGTGTTTTAGTTTTTTGTTTATCATGATCGCCACTCCACCAATATGTGAGTTTGTGTCAGCGTTCTTCTAATATAATAGGTGTCCAGACGTAAGGGTGGTCACACTTTCTCCTTGACGTCTAGTTTCACTTAGGCCAATTATATCCCATTTGATATGCTCTAGTTCGTTTTCCAGGATCTCAAGGTATTCCTTTGATCTCATAGTGCGGGTGTTATTCGTAGCAATTTTGATTCGATCTTTGAAGCGGGGTTGATGTTTTGGTTTATTGAGTTTTTGCCTCCCCCAGAATCCATGAGGCGGCGTGACTTATCAGTGCGAGATTCTGAGTTTTTCACTCTACTCGCCTGGGGTATATCTGTTTTAGAACTCAACAATGGAAGGGTTTTGGCATTAAAAGGCCACGCTTGCCTAGCGGGTTGGCCAGTTTTGGTTTCAGCCACCCACTTTGGGTCAGACGCTGTTTTAAGTCGCTCCTCTGGAGTCAGACACCCACACCTGTTTGGTCCACGGGAGGTATTTGATTTATCTCCTACCACTCATATCTGGAAGGCATTCCCCTATCCGCCACCTGGGGACGCGCCCTCTAGGGGTTACAGTTTCCCCCGAGGGAATAAATTGATATATCTGTATAAAATAAAAGCTGAATTTCTCTGGTTATAAAAAATCTTTGCCAAGAAACTATCTAACTACGTATATGCCTAAGTATTAAAAAGTTAATTTAATAATAATAATACATACTTTTGCCAAATTACAAAAAACTACTTCAAAAAGCAGTATCGATGTTGAAAATGTTATTCTAAATGATCTTCGTTTATTGACTTTATATATGCAAAATAACGTTTTTTTGCAACTTTTAAATGTAATAATTTTTATTTATAAAAAAGGCCCACTTAAATTATAACATATTTAACGTAAAACCACTGATTAAATGAGACACCACAGATCGTAAAATTAATTTCTTTTTAGCAGGACTTAATTACTGATAATTCTCGTTAAGCCTCTTTAAGGACGTTACAAAATCGACTTTAGTACCAGCATGGTATCAGATAACATACGGTTCGAAGATGTTTATTTAGCGAACTGGAGGACGCCGTGCACGCCAGATTTGCGCATTCTTGACCAATTTTCGGATGTTTCGGATTTCAAAGGACCCTCGTTAGTTTGGGTTTATGGTTTCTGTCGTCTTCGGACCTTCAAGGATATATTTTTAAACGGTTCGTTAATTTTCGGCTTTTTTTCTTGTTGTTTTTTTCTTGCCGACTCGGTGTGCTTCTCGTGCGGTAATTAACTTCGGTGCCATCGAATGCTTTGCAAACAGCTTCATTTTAATTTAATACTTTGTGTACCTTTCTTAGAAGCCTTAAGCAGTACATTGAAGTAACGGTATTCTAACACCTTAAGAAAGCTTCTTGAAAGGACGGATATGCCACAACAATGAATTGAGGGTTGTTGCCAATGCCTATTTTTATGACAGGACAGACAATAAAAGTCTGCCTTTCTGAAAAGGGGTTGTTTTCAGGGTGGTCACGTCACTAAGGCGTACTGATAAAGGGATTAAAAGGCCTGACAATGGGTGTTTTGTCTTTTTGTGGTCTGTTTGAGATTAGGTTACGTTTAGATTGATCGGTATAATCGGTAAATTATACGCGATTCTCTTTGTCGAATTTTTTGTAAGCGAGTATTTTTGAGACCATGGGAATTATATTGACTACCTTAATGTAAATTTAAATTCTATTTCATGTTGTGAGCACGACGTTAATTTATATGCCTAAGTCGCTAGCAAATTCTTAAACAAACACAAAAAAATTACTTTAAAAATAACATATTGTTATGAAAATATGAATATGTTATTAATTATTCTCATAGTTTTTTTTTACTATTTTGCTTCGATATTATAATTTAAGTAGATTAGTTAAGCTTACTTAGGGTATTACTTACATTTACTTACATCATGAGAATTTAGCTATTTATTTCAAATTTCTAAGCAGAGTATTTGGAATATTGTGCCAGCAGTTTGTGACGCTCTCATTGACTGTTTAAGAGATATAATCAAAGTAAGTATATAGTACCTGTGCATGATTGAGTGTCAGTGTCTGTTTGGATTGGTGTAGGTGGGGAAGTTACGGGTGTAGGTGTAGTGGACGGAATGGAGTATGGCTCAGGTATATTGTATGATTTAGTGCCTGTTTGATCTGATGTAGCTGGTAAAACAGCTACGGAGCAAGCGAGTGGTGGATGTTCCAGGTTCTATGTCTGAACACTCTGCTCTATAGAGAGTATTATTTATTTTAAATTTGGCGTGGATTTGCACCGATTTACTTTTAAACTTTGGCAAGTCATCTCGCTTTTTCACGTTACTTGATAGTTCTTTCATACCGCGTACCGCGTACGCTTGTTCAGATTTCGTGTCTTTTGCCATTCTCTTGTTGGCTTTAGTTATAGGTATACGTGCAATAGTTTTATTTACAGTTTTGTCTTGACGTTTTTCTGTACCATTTTGCACCTTTGCATGTGGTTGTGATCGCTCTTCTTCCTATAAAACCAGAAAAAAACGAAAATAGCGTTTTGATATATAACTTGTATATAACGATTAAAGGCCTGTTTCAAGAAGACAAAGACAAGTCAATGATTTAATCTAAAAATTGTCACATGTTGACGTGTTTAAGGCAGAACGACACAAACGCCAAATTACAAATTTTTCAGAAGACACAAAAAACCGTGTAACATTCGTATTTATTTTTTTAAAGCATTATGTTTGTTACTAAAAAAAAGTATTTTTTGTTCTTAATTTTTTTTATAATTTTTTTTTGTCTTAAGTTGATAAGTAAAGCTGTAATCTTAAAAATTAGGATTTTTTGGCGTTTATGCCAAACGCTATAGACTTATGGTGTTTATGCCAAAATGAAATAGTCGCTTGTGCCAAAACATGTCTGTTAATGGGTGTTTAAATTGGCGCTTATCTGGAGATGTGCCAAATCACTTTTTTAACACAAATATTTTTTTTTTGGTTTTTATGCCAATTAAAAACACAAATTACTTTTGAATATAATTTATAAAAGAACATTGTTGTATCATAAAATACATATTTATTTTAAAAAATTGTAACATAATTACAAGTATTTCTTATAAAAAATAAAAAAAAAACAGTTTTTTTAGAAAATAATTTGGTTTATATATATATATAGTTTAATAATAATAATACTCGTATTTTACAACGGACTAGTTAAAAAAATAAACAAATTCTTAAAGTATAAAAACATTTTTTTTTTCCTATACATTAAGTAGAAAAATTGATTAGCTATTAGATATTATGTACGTTAATAATAAATGAATAGATGACATTGATGATAAATACGATGAATATTTAATATTATTCATCATCAATGTCAGTCTCATTAAGTACATCAGGTACTGATACTAAACCTAAGAGAAAAAAAAAGATAAGAAGAAAAAAGTAAAACATGAGTCCTAAACTATGTCCCGATGCTCAAGCAACCTCCTAATTTCCTTAACCCTGATATTAAATATATCTACATCTTCAAAGCCATTTAAGACATTGTTACAAATCCTTAACATATTATTGATTGGAGATGTAAAATTAAAATTATTTAGATAAAAAAGCTCTTTATTAGTTAGTGTTGGCCACAATATTGACCACTCTGTATATATATTTGCTTACTATTATGTTAACGTTGCTTTATATTATCTTTCGCTGTATTTGCTAGTTTAAATCTATATAATATCATGTAACGGCCTTATGCCCCAATCTTCGTTGTAACATACTTGCTGCTTGTATTTATTGTCAAATAAAAACTGTTTTTTAAAACATGCTTCGCACGATAAGAAACATAACTGGCGCAGTCGGTAGGATTGGAGCAGTTTGTGTGATCCAGTATTCACGTCATCGAGACGCCGTGGTCATTGCAATCGTGAGTTTCAACTCTTCAGCTCCAAATGAACGTCGAAGCTGTAAATCAACCCTGAAGTGGTCTACCACGGGAAGAAGAACAGTCGATACACCATTTGGCAATCAAGGCACAGAGAAGAGGTGGCTGACACGGAGATTCACCTTGAGTAGGAAAAGGTTGACATCTCTCGGTCGAGGGGTAAGTGCCCAATCCTCTCAAATCCATTCCCTTTCTCCAGTTTAGCGAGTGGAAAGTAGTTTTAAGTTTATATTTTATTTATTTAATTATCATATTATTATTATCATTATATTATTATACAGTGCGAACGTAAAGGTTGGAATAAATTCATTTAAAATTCAGGGGTATGTTCAAAAAAAAAACGCTCGGACATGTCGATTTTTATTTTTAATTGCGGGTTTTCTTACTATAATTTTATGTATACAGGGTGGCCCAAAAATAAGTTACGGTCATCAACGTAATTTTTTTAAATGTAAACACCTATTTTTTATTTTAGATTTAGGTTCTACATCAAATTCTAAGTACATTTCATGTACCATGTCCTATACCTAAACTCGACCGTTGACGATTGAACACAATAAAAGGCTATTTTTGGAAGAGTTATTTATATCAAGCAACCTATCAGTTATTGTTTGGTTATTTACATTTGTGGTTGGTGTTTTTGATTGTTAACTTGTCACAATTTGTTGACATCAAATAATTTTGAGTGAATTTAGTTTGATTTAGATGCCTAAGCAAAGTTTTGCTTGTGTTAAGTTTATCAAAAGATAAAATTAAAATTTCAAAAAATGGTACGTCTTAGTGAGCGAGAGCGAATAGAGATTTTGATGATGATTGGTTATGGAAACAGGATGCGCACTCAGATGGAAGTCTGTAATATTTATCATGCCAAGTATCCTGCTAGGCCACGCATATCTCAAAGTACTGTCAGTAAAATAGAACAGAAATATCGGGATTTGTTTTAAATGTTTTGCTGGCAGTTGAAGAAGATTGCCATAAAACGACTCGCAATATTGCGTTAGAAAATCAGATATCCCAGACATCCGTCGTTAAGTATTTAGGTATAAATAAATGGCACCCTTACAAAGTTCAATTGGTTCATGAACTAAATGAAGATGACCCAGATAGGCGTTTAGAATTTTGTGAGAGACTTATGGACTTGTGCCATGCTAATCCACAATGTTTTGTCTTCATGGTAGTGTAAACCGGCAAAACTGCCGATATTGGGCTACTGAAAATCCGCACTGGATGATGGAGTGCCACAGCCAAGTACCTCAAAAAGTAAATGTTTGGGCGGGGGTGATTGAAAACAGGGTTATAGGGCCCTTTTTCTTTGAAGGATACTTGAATGGTGAGAGGTATTTAGAGTTTTTAGAAAATGACTTGGTTCCATGCCTTGCCACTTTATACCCCGATCCAGAAGACCCGGATATATCAGATAATTCCTTATGGTATCAGCAAGATGGAGCTCCAGCCCATTACACTCGTCCCGTGCGCCAGTACCTGGATACCGTTTTCCCTGGACGTTGGATTGGTCGGAGGGGTGCAATTGAATGGCCGGCCAGATCGCCGGATCTGACTCCTTTAGATTTTTTTTTGTGGGGGTATCTTAAGTCCAAAGGTTATGTTAATCGGCCAAACAACATTGAAGACTTAAAAATTAGAATAACGGAAGAAATAAGATTGACAGAACCTTCTGTTATCGATAACGTTTTACAAGAATTTCAGCATCGACTGGGATATTGCCAAGAGGTTCGTGGCAGCCATTTTCAACACTTAATAAATTAATTAAAATATTTTTATGTATTCTTGCTTGATATAAATAACTCTTCCAAAAATAGCCTTTTATTGTGTTCAATCGTCAACGGTCGAGTTTAGGTATAGGACATGGTACATGAAATATACTTACAATTTGATGTAGAACCTAAATCTAAAATAAAAAATAGGTGTTTACATTTAAAAAAAATTACGTTGATGACCGTAACTTATTTTTGGGCCACCCTGTATACATAAAATTATAGTAAGAAAACCCGCAGTTAAAAATAAAAATCGACATGTCCGAGCGTTTTTTTTTGAACATACCCCTGAATTTTAAATGAATTTGTTCCAACCTTTACGTTCGCACTGTATATATAATTTATGGTTTTTGAATTTGAAAGATTTAATATTAAAATAATAATATTATCAGATTTTATATATCTAATCCTTTATTAGTTTTAGCTTTATTTCCTTATTTAGTTATAGATAAGATACTTTTATTTAGTTAAAAATATAACTTACTTTTATTCAGTTAAAAGTATAAATTAATAACTAGCACAAATCAGTTTTAATAGGCGCGAAACTTTAAAATTGATGAGTGAACCACACATTATAGACGTATTAGCGGCTAGGTTGGCTGAAACTTTAAATTTAGAAACTATTCAAGAAGAGTCAACACCAATAATAAACAATTCTAGCACAATGCCGAACATATCCATTATCCATTAAGAATGCACTAATTACTTGCTTTAGCGATAAAAGAAATTTAGAATGCTTAGAACAAGATCTTTTTGTGGCTTCGTTATAAGAAGTAACTTAGCTCAAAAAATTAATAACTTTGAATCCCGCGAAATGGATGCAGCTACAAAATTAATACATTTACGTCAATATGATAACATTTGCTTAAGAACATTTATTAGAGGTTTAGCAAATCCTTTGCAAAGTATTATAAGACTGAAAAACCCTGACTGTATTGAAACAGCTATGACCATGATTACCGAAGAAGAAAACTTTCAATATACACAGAATTTATATAAACCTTATTCACAGCAATTATCACAAATCCAAAAACAACCACAAGATAAACATAATCAAAACCAAAATAACTCTAATCAAAATCAATATAATAATTCAAATCAGTTTACAAATTCACATAAACAAAACCATTCTTATAATCAACAACAATATTATAGACAAAATAACCCTGAAAATAATCAAAATTTCCAACATAATTCTTCTTCAACATTTCCTAGAGGCCCTGTACCTATTCAACCAAGATACATACCTCAAAGACATCCAGAACATTTTAAGGTTAAATACTCTGAGTGATACTCAGGCCTTATAACTAACTCAGTGCAGAGTTTTTTTAAATCATTATATTTTTTTAAATTAATTGGTATTTCCTCCTTATAGGCTACCTTAAGAATACCTGATTTTAATTTCAAAAAGACTAGTTCTTCCTTGTTTTCTTTAAAAGAGTAAAAAACCCTAGCATTATAATCATTTTTAGAAAAAACTGATTTTTTAATTTCCGATATTTTTAGTTTACTTGCTTTTTCAAAATTAATGCTTTTAAAGTCCAGAAAATCTGAGAATTTTTGCTTGATAATTATATAAGGTTCTGGATTATTTCTGGCATTACGAATAATAGTGGGTCATTCAGATGACGCTTGTACTATTTTATTTTTTATATTCTTTTCAATGACTGCATGTATTGAATCTACAGGCATGTAGGTGTGGCCTGCAATTAAATAAGTAACAGACACTTCTTCGACGGTAATAGAATGATTTAAAAAATATCTAATCATTAAAAATAAAAGCAATTGTCGCAGTACATTGATATTTTTTTATATTTAGTAGTGCTATCTACGTATTTTAAATAGTGTAACATGTTTGAGCAAATTTCGTTACTACCCCTTTTTGCATCTTTTTCTTCCCATAAGTAACAATAGCCTTTTTTTGTAGTCGATTCATAAACAGACAAGTTATAAATTGCATATTTTCGGGAAAAACCTAACAGCATATTATCCCCATGAGGAGTAGCTAATACCTTCTGGAGATCAAAACTTACTACTAAATATGAGTTTTCTCCTCCTGACATTTTTTGTTCGTCTAGGAAAGTTTGCTTAATTGTATCCTTTTCCTCGATATGCTCCTTATAATTTTTGGTCTCTGCTTCAGTCTTTAACTCCTCGCTTAGATTCTTAAATCTCTCGCATTTTAGGCATTTATCTTTTTTTGGGACATGAATTCCAATGTTGTAATTTTCTTTTAACAAATTCAAAAATGTTCCTTTTTTTAAAAACGGGCGATAATTTTTTTGTTCAGTAAAAACATACATTTTGTAAAGGTTATTATAGCTTTTTATATTAGCAGGAAGATATGTTTTTGAAGATGAACTTTGGCAATAATGCAAGGGCACCCCTGGCAAAGAATTAAAAAATTCCTTAAAGTGTTAAACAAGTTCGGTTTTAGTCTTGTTAGACGGTACATGGATTCCTCGCTGATCAGGCTGTGGAAATTTTTCATACTCCTTATTATTTAAAACAGTTTTCAATAATCGCACGGTCACAGATAAAGTTGCAAGTAAAAACTGCCTGCAAACGCGTGTTGGTATACTATTTTTTAGTATACTATATTCCACTGTCATTTTTCTATTTTTATTAATTTTTTGATTTACGCCGTCCCTTAATTGAACAAACCGAAGTACAATCACTAATAAATCGTTTATGCTTGTCACTACTTGCCAAGCCCCAAAAAAAATCAAATATAGATTTTCTTTCTTCTTGAGAAAATAAATTACAATCATTTTTGCAGCTATTTTTATTTCTGCACGGGTTTTCCTTCATTTTTTTTTCACAAATTAATTTTCCTGAAGTGCTTAAGTATTTCAATCCCAAATCTTTTTGTTTCTTGCGTTCCTCCTGTTTGCTGATTGAGTTCTTCTTAATCTTTATTGAAATAGCTAGATCGCCTTCATTTATTTCTTTCTGAAAGTCACTGCTATTTTCTTTATCATTTTCGTCTGGAAAATATTGGACTCTTCTTTTCTTATTAGGTTTTTCAAAGTCTTCTTCTTCATTTTCGGAACTGCTCGTATTTTCCTCAATTTCATAGTCTTCATCAGAATCAGTAGTAAAATCAGTCTCAATTCTGACACTGGTTGTGGCATTAATATTGCTTAAACTGTTTATACTAGGTATAGTATCACTTAAACTTTTATCAACAGTAAGAAAGTCTAATGGAAAAACCAAGATATCTAACTCGTTATGAAATATCATTTCAGAAGGAATTTGATAACTAGTTTCCGCACTGGCATTTTTTTCCACAATAACTTTTGGGCTTGGTCTATAATACTATAAACTAATTATAATTTCATTGGTGTTTTCCAAAATTATCACATCCTCTTTCAAAGCTGCGTTGAGGGGACAAACTTCATCGAGGACCTCTACCAGCATGCTATTATCCAATTCAACATTTGACGACATTTGGCAACTAGCATCAGGATCATCTTCTTTATTGTTTTTTGCAAGTTTTAAAAGCTTTTGTGTTCTTGAATGATACATTTCTAAAAATCAATAAAAAAAAATCGATAGTATAGCATAAAAGGCATAAGCGCCATTTATAAAACACACAATATTACATGATTGTAGCAAGAAACTAATACAACATTAGTTAAAAATTAATCTTTTTGGTAATTTATATACCGAAAACTTCTAGGACAAAACCTTTTAAGGTGAAAAAAAGCATTAAATCATTTGCATTGAATAGCATAGGTGTAATGTCGCTTGTGCCAAACAAAAAGTACTACATGCAAATTGGCATAAACGCCACATTTTTAAAATCAGATTTAAGTGATTTGGCAGATATAATTGTTCTTATAATTAGATTTATCTACTAGTCTGTCAAATCCTTTTGTTTAAAAAACAATTTAAATCTACCTTTAGTTCACAAAAACTGCCGATAAACACGCACGCAGGCACCTGTGTAAAGTTTATGACCGTCTGGCGCTTATGCCAAACAAAAGTGGGTGGGGGGGAACTCTTGGCGTTTGTGCAAATTTTAAAAGCATTTCACAACTAAACGGATTTTTTGTGGCATGAGTCTCAAACCTTATTAGATGCGGAATAAAAGCCGCTTTAATTTGATGTAAATAACCGATTTTTGAATTTTTGGCGCTTGTGTCGTTCTGCCTTGAACACGTCGTCGTCGTCAATTGACATTGTCAATTCTATGACTGTTTCTGAGCTGTCCAATTAGCTCTGACTGCTTTGTGATTCTTCTATAAACAGAACTTAAAACAATTGTATTGAAATGAATGTAATAATATAACATAATTTATCTTTCTTCAGGTACCCAAATATCAAGAGGAATGGCAACAATGGTGGAATTACCCTCACTGTTGTAGTAGTATCGATGGAAAACACATATGTTTCCAAGCACAAGCTCCAATAAATACTGGAAGCGACTATTTCAATTACAAGGGATTTTTCAGCATAGTGCTTTTAGCTATAGGGGATGTTAACTATTGCTTTACGTTTATATATATAGGTTGCCAAGGCGGTTTGTGTGATATGTGTGGCCGAATATTTGCTAATACAACATTTAAAAAGTTACTTTAAAAAGTTAAAGGAAGAAGTTTCATTCCTTGAATCTCCCATCAATGAAAGTTTTACCGGGAAGAATATCACCTTCACCTTTTGTGTTTCCTGGTGATGAGGCATTTGCTTTACAGCCGCACCTGATGACAGCCTTCCCAGGCATTCAACAGAAAGGGTCACCGGCTCGGATTTACAATTACAGACACAGCAGAGCAAGACGTGTAGTCGAAAATACGTTTGGAAACCAATGCTTCTTGAGACTCAAAAGGAAGAAAAGGTAGTTTTAGCAAGTTGTTATCTCCACAATTTTCTTTGAAAAGGTCGATCAACTTTATCCTACTGTCCACCTGGAACTTTTGATTCAGAGGACGCGCTTACGGGAGAATTAGTATCAGGTACATGGAGAGTTGAAGGTCAGCCAAATTGTACTTTGGTAAAACTTAAAAAGATTCCCAGGAATAATTTGTGATTTGAAATAGATGTGAAAAATGAAAAAGTGTGCTTACATCAACCGCAATGATACTCCCAGTGTCCTGTGTCTCAGTATCTTGTTTGGGAGAAAGACCACCTTGAGTAAAATGACGTGCCTCATTTTTATCTTTTAAAAATAAACGCATTTAAAAAAAAAGCCATTTTGTTTTATAAGGAGTGTCAGCTCCATCGCCACTCTTTCCTTTCTTCAGTTTTCGCTGAAATTGCCCTATCAATATGCGCATTTTTTTTCAACTTCATTTGTATCTGTTTTCACTTCTGTGGCTATTTCAGTCCATCGTCGTGTGTTTTATTTTTGTTTTTGAAATCCATAAATGTAGGATCCCATAATACTCGTGGCTCACGAAATAGTTCAATTAAATGAGTAGTCAATTCTTTCGACCATTCCATCGCGTAAATACCTCCACGTGAGCAGATCAATGAAAAATGTAGCAAAACAAACAAGGCGATGTGACACCAACGGTTTCCGTTCTTGTACTACTCCAAACACTATTCGCTTCGCAGTGCCAGGGAATCTTTCAATAACTTGTTTTTAAGTATAGACCAGTCGCAGTGCGATTTTACATCAAAGTTTCATAACTTTCTTTGATCTTTACCGACAACTGATGGATAACATAAAATATGCTATATAACCTGCATAATGTTATACAACACTGTGTTTTCAAACTTTTTTATTTAAAATTCTATAACAAGTTACAAAACTTTGTTATTTAACATGTTTTGTTACATAGTCTGGACCCAGCTTAACTTCATAGTCTGATCATCTTCATTAAAATTATCTTTAAAAGATGCCCCGATTAGCTTTATCAGAAAATTAAGTTGAGGTATGATATTTATAAATTGGACTTAAAAACTAAATATCTCATACAACCTCCTCGTTATAAAACAACTTTACTTTAAAGCAGTTTCAGCAATTGCGTTAATTTATTATATAATAAAATTCATCCTGATTTAAGATGTATTTCACCTCCTTCATTAAAAAAAAATAAGCAGCCTTATTACTCTGTTAGCCGGGTTAGCCTAAGACAGGCTTTCTGCAGACTACCTGATTTATATTATTACAAACTATATAGAAATATTGTATATTTTATAAACATGTTGAAATTGGTAAACAAAGAGGCACACCTAGAAAATGTTAGTCTTTAGATTTAAAGTAATCAAAACAAGTTCTTTTGTAAATACCTTAATTTGATTTAAACTATGACGTGAGCTTATTACAGAAAAAAAAATTAGAATGATTGTTGACATTTTATATTAAATTAATTGATTAAGTTAATGGTGGCTTCTGGTAAAATAGGGGTATCAGGAGTTTAAAATTGCCTCCAGCTAGCCCACGAGAGTGGTGTGGGTAAACCTTACTAAATATATATTTATAAGCGCCACCCACCTGCTTTACTACCCTCGTGCAATGATACACTTAAAATTTTGCCTTAATATGGCCCCGAACCGAAAGCAGGAAATATCTCTTGATAATTTAAACATCACCTAATTTAGGTCCGCTAAAGGAAGTATTAAAAAGTAATCCGTAAATTCAGCTTTAGTATATTGACATATAACCTAACCTCTAATTATCAAAGTTCCAAATGTGAATCTGTCAAATGCTAAATAAAGAAATGGGTATATAAGTTTTAAAGTTCACTAGAGTTTATATAAGCAATTTATAAAAGATAAATTAAATAATAACAACCGGCGGTTTATGGTTAAATAAATATGGTACAACTTATACTATACCTCGCATGTACGTATATACTCAGTTCCCAACAAAGGTTATATAGTAACAAGGTGCCTCAAAAATTAAAGTAAACTAGTAAATATATATGCGATAAATTATTCAATTAGTATTAACTATGACGAAAATAATGTGTTGGCCATTTACACTTTTAAATGGTTATATTATTCTGTGATACCTGTGGCCCTTGTTCTTGCCCTGGTTGATGACTAAACGGCCATGGGGTGTCTCAGGAAGGACAGTGTCTGCTGTGGTAGTTGGACAAAGTGATTCAGCCAGTACTACACACTGTGATGGATTTCAGGATATTCAGAAAAAGCTCAAGTGTGTTCGATGGGGCCCCGACCATCAAATTCCATCAAATCCTTCACAATCAGTGATGAATTGAACAAATAGATGAGGAAGTCCAAGTGGCAGTTATAAGGGGACAAATAGGAAAAGAAGAAGAAAGAGAAAAAGGCCTAGGTTGGAATGTGGCCTTTCTTTGTAATTTTAATGACAAAATAACACAGGAAACCTTGAATTGTCGAAACAGTGGGCTGCCTGAGGCAGTTATGCATATAGGTCTTCTAATGGACCCGTCTTGCCCCACCGGGGATTACCAGAGCACAACGGCCTTAGTGAAACCGATAAGGCTTTCTGGTCTGAAGGACTTAAAGTCACTCGGTACACTGAAAGTGTTACCCAAGTATTTAAACCTGGCGCGCGTGAGTGCTGGGCACTCCCTGACAACATGGTCAACGGTTTCATCCTCCTCACAGCACCATTCGGGGGATTCCGGGTTGTCCGCAATACCGATAGTATGGAGATGGCTTCTTAAGTGCCAGTGACCGGTTAAAAGACCTGTCACTAGCCGAATTTCGCATCCTTTTAGGCGTAGTAGATTTTTGGTGAGACAGGCAGAGGGCCCACCTATGTGCGCTTTGGCCTGTCTCATACCAGGGGACTCAGTCCATCTTCGGTGGATCCACTTGTCCAGCAGACCCTTGGTCTGGTTCTGGTCCCATCGGCACATTCGCGCATCCCAGTCTGGCAAGAGAGTCCGCTTCCTTATTACCTGCATGGCCTGCACGGCCAGGTATCCAGACGAGCTGAATCCTGCAGCCAACCTGCACCAGTTTTTTTAGGACTTTTATGCACTCTAGTACAAGCTTGGAGCTTATCTTTGCCTTAATGGCAGCTCTGCTGTCCGAGCATATTGATACGACTGTATTGCGGTGTCCGCAGCTTAGGATTTTCTGTACGCATTTTAATACAGCGAATATTTCGGCCTGGAAGACAGTGGCGTGCTCCCCCAGCGAATATGCCCTACTGGTATGTGGGATCCCACCACAAAGCCCTGACCCAGCTCTGTTATTCATTCCGGAGCCATCTGTGTACCAGATGGTCCCCCTATTTAGCAATGCAGGTATGTTGGAATGCTGCCACTCCTCTCTACTTGCAATGTGTGTCACGAATCCCTCGCAGTTCACAGTCACAGCCGATCGGAAGGAGAGGACATTCCTGTATGGCCCGTGACCAAATTTTTGCGTGACCGGTCTCGCCAGCACGTAGTTCGCCGAGGACGTATAGCCTGTATGCAGTCCTCATTGTCTCGAATTGCACAACGAGGTCCAGAGGCGGAAGACTCAGCAGAGCCTCGAGCGCTCTAGTTGGCGCCGTCCGCATGGAATCCGTTATGCTGAGATATGCAAGACGTTGGACTCTGTCCAGTTGAGCACGAATTTTCGACAGCAAACCTTAAAAACTCTTTAATCTGTTTCTTTAAAACTGCCCTCGGCAAAACTTTAATTTAACTTACAAAAAAAAAATCAGACCTAGATAAGGTATTTCCTTTGTAAATCCGCTCAAAGCGAAACCAGCTGAAATCTTCAACTCTCAGCTGAAAAATGACCCAAATCTGTCGAAATGGATCCTCTTCAGATTTTACCATGTTTAAGTCATCTGTCACCTTGAAATCTTACTGAAAATATAGACAATTACTGCATGAAATAAGTAGTACTGTAAGTATGTACCAGCCACGATAAAACTTAAAGAGGTTTTAAGAAGAAAATCAATATTTGGGTTTGACAGCTACTTTGTTTACTATTTTATTGAAATGAAGATTCGCTACACTTTTCCTACAATAAAATTATGTAAAAAGAAAGAGCAGCAAATTCTGCTTAAGTGACTATTGAAGACATCACACATAATAAAGTCTCGTTCTAATTTTTAGATCGACATTGGCCAAGGCAACCGAAATAAATCAGACTAGATTACGGTAGAAAAGAATCAGGTACTACAGTATACAGTATACAGAAAAGATCACGGTACCAACAATATTAACCTAGTCAAGATTATGCTTTAATATGAACTTGTTTCCCAATAAGTAGTTACTGCTATAAAACAAAATATACAGTGCATTTTTTTTATCTCGGGTCATAGGGTTTTACGTGTAATATTTTCAACCCCATGTCAGAACCTGTTCTATTTAATCGATAGGATTGAAACTTGGAACAAGTGAAGTTTAAGTTAACAGACTTTAAAAAATCCCGTTATAATACAACAAATCAAAAATAAGTCAACCTATTTAAAATACGTTTTTCTGATGAAAAAGTTTGCTTTTTCTGCACCTCGTAACCTTAATTACCTTTACACTTCAAAGCAGGTAGACAAATATCTGACAGTGACACAAAATAATTTCCTCAAAAGCTCAAAAATATATTTTCAAAAATCAACAATAAACAAATAAAACCTTTCAAATAAATTGTTCAAAGTGACCTTCAAATTGAGCCAAACAAAAGCCCAGACAGTTGTAGAAATGCCTTTTAACATTTAGGAGCTGCCGGGGAGTAATAGTACGCGAAGCCTCGATAATTCTATTACGAAGTTCTTAGATATTGTTGGGTCTGCCTCTAACAATATCAAACGCTTTCGATGATAGATAGCCCCAATAAGGGTTATCTAAAGGCGAAAGATCGGGGCTTCGCGCCGGTCATTTAGATGGCCCAAAACGTCCAATCCAGCGTCCTGGGAACGTGGCATTCAAAAACTCGGTAACAGTCGCTGCACTATGAGCGGGGGCTCCATCATGTTGAAAAATTATCCTGCCATTTTGAACATTGTTTCCTAATGCGGGAATGACCTGCATCTGAAGTAATTCTAAATATTTTGCAGTATTCAGGCTACCCTCTATGAAAAATGATCCAATTATTCGATCTCCAAGAATTCCTGCCCACGCGTTAACTTTCTGTCTTGTTTGGGTATGCGTTTCCTGGATGACGTGAGGATTTTCTCGCGCCCATATTCGAGTATTTTGTTTGTTGACTGTACCATTTGTACAGAAAGTACTTTCGTTTGAAAATAGTATTTTGTTTGTAATTGTGGGGTCGTTGTTAATTCGATCCATCCACTGTTCACAAAACTGCATTCTAAGAAAATAATCATTAGGCAAGAGTTCTTGAACATTTCTAACTTTAAAAGATTTGTATTTTTCTTTTCTGATTGCCTTATAGGAACTACTCCTACTTTTTCCGGTAACTTCAGCAAACTGAGTAAGACTATTTGTTGGATTTTCTTCAACGGCCAAGCATACCTCCATTTTAAATTCTTCGTCTACTACAGTTTTGGTTCTTTTTCGTTTTAAGTGAGAACTGGCGATGCATCTAATCGTAATACATTTTTCATGAAACCGTTGTACAGTTGATCTAGATGGGACGGGACGGTTAGGATAAGACACGGCAAAATTATCTACCACTTCTTGCGCCGACATTCCTCTAATGTAGTTTGAAACCATCTCAATACGTTCCTCCGTAGTGTAAATCGACATTTTAAAGAGTTTTTGAACAATTTCAATGGAGCAATTTAAAAATTATTTTGTGTCACTGTCTGATATTTGTCTACCTGCTTTAAAGTGTAAAGGTAATGAAGGTTACGAGGTGCAGAAAAAGCAAATTTTTTCATCAGAAAAACGTATTTTAAATAGGTTTCTTGCAAATTTTTTTGCAAAATAATGGGATTTTTTAAAGTCTGTTAACTTAAACTTCACTTGTTCCAAGTTTCAATCCTATCGATTAAATAAAACAGGTTCTAACATGGGGTTGAAAATATTACACGTAAAACCCTATGACCCGAAATAAGAAAAATGCACTGTATATCTATCCATTAATGTCTATATTCTGTTCTGATATATTTATACATATTATATTTGCCATTTAAATACATTTGCAATAAATTGGTTATTTTCTAAACTGATCAAAATTTTATAATTATTGAAACCTATACAATTATGGTTGATTTTTCTATGGAGATTACCCTTTCTTATAAGCTCAAACCCTGTTTGCTTTTGACTTTTAAAACCACAAATCTAAGACTTTGATAAATGAAAGAAGCTTTATTAAATTACATAAAAATATTTCAAATTTGAATACATTGAGTTAAAGTGTTATGCTCACAAAAAAAACTGTAACAAGCTTCAACTCCGCCATTAATAATTTACACGTTGTATATTTTAATAAAAATAAAGTAGGTAATTTTTTTATTGCAGGATGAATTAAATTACTTAAAATATTGGAAAAACGTCACTTAAAATAAAAGTAATAAATCGTAAGCCACTGCCTTAAAGAAAACAACAAGTAGAACCGAGCAAACAACGCATGGTGCCGAGAAAGGCGAAATTCAATATTTATCGAAGATAGAGATTATTATAGGTGAGATTATTTTCCTTCGGAAAGCCGTGAGAAAACACGTTAATGCCATGACCAGGTTGTTTCTCTGTTTGCTTTTTGATAACAAGCACCGTGTTTTCTTGCCTTTTAATACGACTAGATTGAACCTACTAACAGGTTGGTAAAGCTATATAAAGCTTTAAGGTACTTACCAACACAAACACTTGCCTAATCTTAAATTATAGATAACAAACGGGGTTTTTGAAAATTTTAATGAAGACTTGTCCAATTTGACAAATTTTACGTATAGGCATGATTTTGATTAGCATAACTCCACTAAACAACAACCACATGCTGTTTACTGTGGTTTCAAACATTTGGCATGTTCAAAGTGATTTGAGTTTATTAGCGATGCCCGATTGGTTTTTAATGCTACAAAAGAATGATAAATTAGCGGGTCGTGTCAAATTGCGTATAGGTATTCAAATGTGGCACTGGTTAGCATCTGTTTGCTAACTAAGTTTGAATAATAGCGGTATGTGTTTTTTATTTGATGGCACTATCTTGTTACTTAGCAAATATGTGACGACACTTGTTATTTATGACGAGTGGAAAAAATTAATAGGTTTTGTTATGTAGGTTCTAAAAAATGGCATAAATAAGTGGTTGCTTGAGTAGTGAAACGTTTAAATTCAGAATTATTTATTTTATTAGTGTCCCTAATTGGTTATAATAGGTAGTTTTCGAAGATGCATATGTTTTGACGCTTAACATAGACATAAACGTTATCTTAGTCGCTGTTTGACAGATCCCCAAAAAGTGTTTTTTGAAATAGGTGATACGTTTACCGCTAACCTAACGATAGTAAAGAGCTTTATTTCCATGAAATTCGTGTTCATTGTTTTCCTTAGGTTACAATATGATTGAGGATTTTGCAGCCCTAGAATCCTCCATCTATGACAGCGACTTAGATGATGCCCTATTGTTAGAAATAATTAATCCACCTATTAATAATATAAATCGAGCCAATATCTATGGCAATTTTAATTTAAACAATTTATCCAACACAAAATGTAGACTGTATTTTCGGTTTGAGAAGGCAGATATTGGTGTGTGCACTCCGACCTTCAAATGAATTTACAACTGATAGTGGACATAAGTGTTCTGGTCAAGATGGACTCTGTATTCTTTTAAGGAGATTGGCCTATCCTAACAGACCAAGTGATTTAGAACCCTTCTTTGATTAATCACATTCAGCATTATCCAAAATAATTGATTATATGATACATCATGTATATAAACAATTTTGGGTAAAAACTGTCTAATTTAAGAGATTTGCAATGGTTAAATCTTGATAGATTTAGGTTGTATGCTAATGCAATAAATATAAAAGGTGTATCAATTCCCAATTGTTGGGCTTTTATTTTATTGATGGGACAACTCGAGGCATCTGTCGCTCAAGTGAAAATCAAGAAGCATACTACTCCGGACATAAACGATATCATTGTGTCAAATTTCAGGGTCTTACCTGTCCAAATGGAATCATTATAAATTTAAAAGGTGCCTATGAGATGAGAAAACATGATTCTACCATTCTAAGGGAATCTCAGCTTTACAACCAGCTAGAAGAAAGTACAAGATTTCCCAATGGTGAAAACTTAAAAATGGTGAAAACTTAAACTATTGTTTATGGTGATAAGGGATATGGAATAAGGGAGTTGCTTTTAACCTTTCCAGCTGGTCTGAATCCAGAACAGAGGGAATTTAATGCAAGAATGAGTCGGGCGAGAGTTGCAGTAGAGTGGGGTTTTGGAAAGGTGATTGCTGAATTCGCATTCCTAGATTAGTAATTTAATATTAACCCTGTAGAATTAGAAGAATATCTGCAGTAACTGTAACTAATATGTGATTTATGTATCAAATATTTATACTACAGTCATCTCAATATTACAAATATTTTTTATTATACACTAAAGTTTTATTAGCCAAATCATGTTACAGTATCTTATAATTTAGTTTTATGCCGGTGTTAAATGTTAATAGAAATAAAATTGAGAAAATTATAGATACATTGATTTTTATTTACTCATATGTAACATAAGATCTAAAGTTTGATAAAAAAATCCAAGATCATTTCTTTATTAAAGTAATATATTTTGGTCGCATGTTCCTCGGAGTATGTAAAAAAGGTTAAATTTTCAAAGTCTCTTAAAAAAAAGCGTTTTAACTAAATTTATATTAAATTATCCTCAATACACTAACACCTGTAAAATGCAAAAAAACTTAACATAACCCTCTAATTTACAAAACAAAAACAGGTTAATGCCTGCAAATGAATTCATTTTACATAATAATTTTTGTCAATTTTCAAAAAAAGGAACCTTCACATATGTATAAAAAATTAAGAGCTAAAGGCTTATTCTTATCTACTACCTATTTTTGTAAAACTTTTTTTAAAAGGTCATTTAAAAGTGCTGGTTGGGTTTTTAATAGGTGCATCAAAGCCTGCCTTTCTTCTTTCTCTATGGCAAGCTAAGTTTTCCTGCTCAAAAGCCAGTCTTTGTTTTTCCATTTCCAACTTTTCTGATTCTATTTGTTGTTTTTTTTTCTCGATTTGTAATTCCTTTATTTTAATTTTCTGTTTGGCATTATTTTTTTCCTTCAAAAATTGTAAAGGATTCTTTTTTAAATTTTTTTGTACTGCTCTGCCTTTTCTTTTATGACTTTCGTTAGGGCCTGAAATACACCAAATTAAAAGCACAAGTTTTTTTCACTATATGAAAGAATAAAATAACAAAAAATTATTATCAATAATGGTTGATATTAATAATAAAATTACCTTGAATGTTTGATTTAGCTTTTCTGTGAAATTCATTAATTACTGGGTGATCCAAGGGGTGATCCTTATTGGAGATTCAATATTAATTAAAGATTGAGGTTTATTTGAAATTATAGCAGTCTCTTCTCCTGGAGACAAAAATATAGTAAGCTCTATACCTAAATGTCTAAATTTAATTTCTTTTTTAACTCCAAAATTTTAAGAGGTGAAGGCTCTGCTGTATTTAAAGTTAATCAAAAATATAATTACCAAATATATATTCAATATTAAGATTGCTTGGGTTCCAATTAAATGCCTGCTGTTCCTGTTCATCTTGATATGGAGAAGATTAAGATGGTCTTAGGTCTATAACTGCTTGTTTATCCAATTTATAAATTTGTTGTGTCCCTCAACAATTTGCCTTTCTCAAAATTCTTAGCCTCTTTTTTAATAATTTTTTTTTCTTTTAGAATGCCGTTAATAAGTTCTAAAACTTCTTGCAATAATCCGTCCAAGCCAGTATATAGTTCCTCAATTCCTGATCTAAAATCGTTTTAAAATTACAGAAATAATATTAACAACTTTGAAATTAATTTTTAATGTGATTAACATACCGGACTCTATTTTCGTTTTCTTTCCTCTTAAAATTTTTTAGAATGTAGTTTACATGTTCCTTCATTCCTCTTAATAGGCCAGTAAAACTATGGGTCCAACCCGGAACAAATTTGGGACAAGCTGAAATTGTCAGGATACCTTCTGTAGGTTGTCGACAATGTTTCCTAAGAAATCGCACTAAATCGCATGGGCCGTACTCGCCCAATAGGGCTTTAAAATAAAAAAAACGTGCTTTTTTATTATTTTTTAAAAATATCTAAAAAACTATTATCTTTTTTAAAAATATACAAGAAAACCAAATTATTGCCAATAAAAATACCTGCAAAATGGTTTTTTGTTTTTTAAAATCGGCCTAAAAGCAAAAAAGTTATGGGCTTAGAAAAATTGAGCGGATTGGGCTTGGATTCTATTAAACTGCTTTTGGTAAATTCGACTTTATTAACGCTGACGCAAATTGATTGGATGTTTTTTATAACAAAAATATGGTAGTCATAAAAAACCAGTGTGGAAAATTGAATACAAATCACTAGGTATGATTTAATATTTTAGGTAAAGCGTTAAACGCAAAAACAGGTAAATAATACTATGCTAAAATGTGCTGCTACTTACTCGTTTAATAATAATTGCAAATAATATTAAAAAAAAAAACAGAAACATACTATAAAACTAAAGTCTGTATGGCATGTTACCTAAATCACACTTTTTAAAGAATTAGACCAGTTGTATTTCTTATTAAATTTTATACCAAACACAGTAATCGTGTCATACAGTCATAAACAAAAAGTATACTTACTTTATTAAAATAAATTTTAATAAAAGAAAAAGAAATTATTCTATACATTCATCATTTTCAACAAAAGACACATTTGTTGCATTGTCACAATACTGTCCAATGCAAATTGTACAGCTTGATGAACATTTAATTCCTACCTTTTTGCAGGTACACGTTTTGGAGCATACTGACTTGCATCCACAAAATAATAATTTTATAATAAAATCGAGAGCGATGTCCTTACTGTTTCTTTGTGGGTCTAAGTAACCGTCCCAACCCCACTCTCTTGGATCTAAATTAATTCCCAATCATGACTGCACCTGAAGGTAAACCCTTTTAAGATGTAATTGAGCAGCTTCAGTTGTCGGGGGTAAAGAAGCTAGCTCAAAGTTACTACACAGTTTTTAGCGTGCAATTACCTGATTGTATTTTACATACCTAAATGAGTTTAAATTTTGGCTTCTCCTACTGCCGTACCATTTTAGAACAAAATTTTCTCCTAATTTTAATAAAGTGGCAATATCACTGAATACCCCTTTAAATTGAAGTAAATCTTAGGAAAGTTTTTCATTTTTAGACAAAACAATTAAAGCACTTTTTTTGCCCTTTTTAAAGAATGCCGATGTGGTATCGCAACCCGACATTGCATGAATAAATAATATGTTTTTAACTTTTGCAGGGTTTAAATTCGATTTTAATGTAGGTATATTTGTTATTTTGTCCATTTTGCCTGCAACACCTGGTCTAAAAAAATACAGATTTTGTGTTTTGCAATGTTCAATGAGCAAGACAAATAAATCTGTGTCTTGTCCAACAACAAAAACATTATATTGACTTTGCTCGGCCTGTGTTGCTGCGGTCACGGCAATCATATAATCTGCATTTGATTCTGATTGTTTAACTAAAATGCCAGCTTCAGCAAATAGAAGTTTTAAATAATTTACAAGTTTTTCCTTATTTGACGATACAGCTAAGAAATTAGCCTGACTTGTGTTTACCGTATTTTCAAGATTAAACATAATTTCGTGTCCGATATTTTTAGATCTGCGCTGATGTTCAGTATATTTAGTGTTTAGAGGATCACTAGAATATCCATCAAATAATATTATACATCTATTTTTACCCTTACATGTATAATGGTATTTAACGTATTTGACATATTGGTCCAAAATGTCCTTGTACAATACATTCGAATCCCAGATAACTTTTCTTAGTAAAAATCCACCGTCAATAACAAAGATCTTTTGCCCCTCTGGAAATTTAGTAATTGGATTGGCTTTGCTGTCAAAATAGGAAATTAGTGAAGATTTGGTATTTTCCCTCATAGAAGCCTCGTCAAAAATACTGCTAGGATAATGAGAGAGTTCATACTAGAGAAGCCGTAATGGCCTAATATTTAAAGGTCCATAAGTTCTTTGTTTTTAAGGCGATTTTGAAAAACAAAAAGCGGTTTTGTAGCTATTCTTATTGACAACAAATTTCCTCTCTTATAAAATTTTTAAATAGTTTATAATTTTTGAGATATTTTCAAAGAAATAAAAAAAAATACGATTTTTTACTTTAAAGTCCGATTGGGCGAGTACGACCCATGCGATTTTTAAGAAAACACTGTCGACCATCTAAAGAAGGTATCCTGAAAGTTTCAGCTTGTCCCAAATTTGTTCCGGGTTACCCCATGTAAACACCTTAGTTTTACTGGCCTATAAAGTAATATTTTTTTCTGTAAATTAACAAAAATTATTGTGTATGATGTTCTATTTTGCTGGATCAACATAGGGATTATTAGCTAGGATGTCCATAATAAGTATCTGATCATCTTTATCATTAAATCTAACCCTACTTCTTTTGAATTTTGTCAAGACACTAAAATTTAGATTTGGGTTGGTCGTGGTCATTGTTACGCAAAATTAAAAAAAACACACAAATTTATTCTTACTGTTTCAGACAAAAGGAGGCTAAATAAACTTGAATTATCAATTATTATTATTTGATAATAATGTGAACAACATTAATGCGCATGCGTTTCGTATGTTTATGGATATGTCTATCGTCCGTAAGATAGCGGAGGGTATCGGTAGGGATATACGATGAATGACACTTTAAATGTCATACATATCAATTAGTGGTTACCGGTTACCGGTGATACTTTTTAATGGTTTCGAATCTGCCTAATGATTGCAAGTTATCGTCCTTACTATTAACAATAGAATTTTGCAGTATTGTTGTAGGTAGATCAGATATGTATGCCTGTTGTCTAGGTAAAAACTCCCTACCTTTTAGGTAAGATAAAATAGTATATAACAACCTTGTAGCGAGAAAACGAGAAGCTTTTTGATTCATTAATTCGTTCAATTCATCATTTGACAAGCATACTTGTAAGACCAGTTCTAATAGTTCGTCCAGTCACTTCAAATATCTTTTATAATATAAAAAACGGGTGTAATTTAAAATTTTTCTTAATTATAATTGTGACAATAGTCACAAGATTACCATAGATTTCTCCAGGGTGAAGTACTATTATACAAAGCAAAATAATAGGCGAAGGTTCCTGTTTACTTCACAATCTTTATTTCAAAAATCCCGACGCGTTTCGGTTGTTAAACCATTGTTAAGGGAAAAATGATATTATCACAAAATGTCCATAAAAAGGTTAAAAACAATGGCGCACACATAACATTACAACACATTAATCTAAAAACATCTCATCACACCTTATATTTACAAACAATATAATTTTGTAAATATACGGTGTTTTTGTAAATTATTAATGTGTTTAACTAGTTAAATCTGTCAAATCGTAGAACTCAACATTTGGGTGTTTTTGTGCATGGTTTAATTACTAATTCAAAATTGATATCTAAATCTCTACAAAATAAATTTAAAACCAATTTGAGCATCCATGATATAAATACCAGAAATAAATTTAAATATATTATTCCTCGACATAATACAAGAACATACAAGAAGTTTTATATTTATAATGCGATTAAAACATGTAACTCCTTGCCAAACAATGATTTACTACATGATAATTTAACTAAGTTTACGTCAGGATTTAGGTTGTATTTGTTTAGAGAACAGTTGAGCTCCTATTTTCTAACTCACTAGTATCGTGTGCTCCAGAAGTAGCATAATGGTTGTATACGATTGCATAGAAAGGTATTTGTTTGTGTACAGTATTGTTTTGGTGCAGGTTGTGAGTTTTTTTATCTTCCCTGTGTTGGGTATAAAGAAGGGTATAAGAATTTTTTTTGGTGGGAACAATTATTTCATTATAATATCTCATCTTTATATTATTTTTCTTATTAATATTATGTATGATTACCGAAATTTATTTATTATTTATTGGGGTTTAGTTTGAGTAGCCTTAGGTTAGACTTCGCCTTTTTTTTCATCTGTAATATTTTTCAATCTGTTATTTATTTTTTTTTTTGAATAAAAGACGAATATTATTATTATTATTATTATTATTATTATTATTATTATTATTATTATTATTATTATTATACTTGTAGGTCGCAATGATTTAATTGTTTCGGAAAAAACTTTCTTCTTCAATTGAAACTTTACCATTTTTGTTGCTTATACTGAAACCGAATAGCTGCAGGCAGTCGATAAAGAGCGAGGATTTTTCCAAACGATCACATCTTCTGGTTTTGGAGATTTTTGCAAAAACTGTAATGGAACATATGAAGTTACAAATAAACAAATGTGAATATCGGTATTAGAGTCAACAAAAGCTTACTTATATTCACTATGACCTGTGCTCCCATCAAATCATTATTTACCTAATAAACACAACTCGTCATTATTGGGAATTATTTCTAGCACTTTCTTCTATGACTTTAATAGATAGTTGTAGGTATCAAGGGGATTTTGTAGTTATTAAGTGTATTTCTCGATATAAAAATCAATGGGTATTTTTTAACGAGCGGTATATGAAATACTTCCTATGTTTCGTTTTTTGTTGTCGTTACCCTGTATATGACAAAATAATTTTTTATTTTTGTCATATAATAACTCAATAAAACGCATTACTTAACAAGTTTCAATTATTTTATCCCATTAATAAAGTACCTAGTATTTTGTCGCTACTTAGTATGGGCGAGGAACCACTGTGCACTGTGACTGTGTTATTCCGATTGCGTCGAACAAAATTGGCTAAAAGTCAATCCTCTCCTTTGTCTGTAACACGATGACAACCTCTACCAGGTCTCCTATTTATACTTCCTGTTTCTTGAAACATTCTTCAAACTTTTATTTTGATAACAGACGTCCTAGGAATGCCAAGCCTTGCTGAAATCCTATGATTTGACCAATTATGTTGATGTAGAGCGATTATTCTAGCTCCATCAAAACCTGAAACTTGATGGCCCGGCTTGTTGAACAACTGAAAGCGAATTATACTTTTCGAGATTTATAAGAAACTAACAATTTTTTAACAAATTGTTATAGGTTTAATCTCCAGCAGATATAAATTGTTTTCCTTAACTAATTCTCTTTAAATTCAAACACAGAAATATTAAACAATTAACTGATTGATTTTATTTTTGCCAGAATAAAGTAAATTTCAACCATAGTTTTATTAAATAATTTATTTAAAGATCATATATAAATATATAAATATATATACTACACAGTTATAATACCCTGTTAAGATGGTCCCTCCTAACATACCCGATCTGAAACAGAAGGAAAACCATTATTGGATGAGAAAAGGAAATAATAATATGGGATATTGTTTCATATTTTTATTAGTTGAATAGCATTAAGAACTGCCATTGACTTTACCTTGCAGGTCAATTTGGCCTACTTTAGATTTTCATGAATATTAAGCATATATTATTTATTTGTTTATTTTGTTCAAATCATAAGGATCAATAGTGATAGCAATGTTAATGTCAACAATGGCCTGTCAGTTTTTTTTTTGTAAATCATTGTTGCTAAACCATGGCCTTAAGTTATAAGTTACTCCATAGTTGCAAATCACTTAAACCAATGTTGGTACCAGATAGTACCTAGTAGTTAAGCCAGCATGTCAACACCTAGGTACTTGACAGATAAGTGCATACCTTAAAATTTGGGGAAAACTGACTATCCTATTTTTAATAGATTAATTTTTTATCTGGTCATAAAGTATGTAGTAGTAGTAGTAGTAGTAGTAGTAGTATTAATAATAATATACATACAATGCATTATTACAAGTCAAGTCACTTACTTACAAATAAAGATAAAAGATAATATCACAATATTTGCACTAAACCTAAAACACTTAACATACATTCTTATTAAGACAATATTAACATATAAGATTAAAATTAAAATTGGGATGAGAAGTACTCCTCAAATGAGTAGAATGCACCCCTCAAAAGATGCATTTTTATTTATTTTTTAAACTGCGGAAGGCTAAGAGATTTAATGTTTGTTGGAAGACAATTATAAAATTTTGGTGCAAAGTATCTGGTTCCATTTCTTGATCTCTCAAGCCGGCTAAACTCAGGCACTAGCTCATTACAATTCCTAGTTTCATAATTATGAAAATGTAGGTGCGTTCTATAGTGATCCAGATTTTGGTGAACACGCAACAGACACTGCATAATGTACACGGATGGCAAAGTTAATATTTTAAGCTTCCGAAAAGATTCCCTACAGTCATCTCGGTAACCCTGACCAGTCACAATACGAATACACTTTCTCTGCAGCCCAAATACTTTATCTATATGGCAGGAATGACCCAATGTCAGTATGGCATAAGTTAGCTGTGAGTGAAAACTACTATGATATGCTGTAAGTAAGACCTGCAAGGAAGTAATTCCCGCTAGATTTCTAAAGAGGAATAACAGACTGGACAGTTTACTAGACAGTTTGATTATATGTTGTTCCCAAGTCAATCCTGGATCAAGGTGAACACCAAGAAACTTAGCCTCATCTGAACAGCTTCCAAAAGCAGGATGCTCAGTTAATGTATTGTGCCGCAAAGTAAAATTAAGTGTTTGTGACTTTGAACTATTGAGAGAAAGACGATTTGCCAAGAACCATTGAAAGAGGTTATTCTCCGGGGTCTGGAGATCTAAATTAATGATATTTGAAGGGTGATAACTTTGATAGTAAGTTGTGTCGTCAGCAAACAGAACAGTGCTAACAGAGCCCCCCTGTAAAAAGGCCAGATCATTTATGTAGATAAGAAATAGTATGGGTCCCAAGACAGACCCCTGTGGAACTCCATATTTCAAAGGCTTAATATCAGACTTATTCTGATTAAAGACAACAAACTGAACTCTATTCGACAGGTATGACTCAAGCATCTTAATTGCTTCCCGGTGAAAATTGTAGGCTTCCAGTTTTTTTAGAAGAATGCTATGTGTCACACAGTCAAAAGCCTTTGTGAGATCCAGGAACGAGGCCAAGGTATCAAGAAACCTTTCAAATCCTTCCAGGATATTACTTGTAAAATGGTCTATAGCTAAAGTTGTTGTCCTGTTTTTCCTGAAGCCAAATTGAGTTACTGCAAAGAGCTGATTTGACTCAAAATAGTCATTAATCTGGTTTTTTAAGATTCGTTCATGCACTTTAGACAGAATAGGTAAGAGGGAGATGGGACGATAACTATTATAGTCATCAGCAGATCCTTTACCTTTAAAAAGAGGTACAACTTTTGCAGTTTTAAATGCTGCTGGAAAAATGCCAGTGAGTATTGAGTGGTTGATTAATTTAGTTAAGGGAATGATAATTTCATTTTTTATAGCTTTGATAATTTTTGTGTTCATTCCATCAGAGTCTTTACTGTGGCTGTTTTTTAATTCATCAATGGCTTCCATGACCTCATTAGGGCTAGCTGTTCTAAACCTGAAGGGTAATAAGTTGGTATGTGGAATGGAGTTCAGATATACTTGAAAAGTTTGGTCAGTATGTTCAAGTTTACGTAATTCTTTCTCAGCGATGGAACAAAAATGATGATTAAAACTAGTTGCATTAAGTGATGAGCTTTTTTTTGATAAATTTTGATTTTTATTATTTATAATGCTCCACATAGCCTGCTGGCGGTTACTTGAATTCATAATAAAATCATCATTTGATTTAATTTTAGCATTTTTAATTGCATGTCTATACCTTTTCCTATAATCAGATAACATTTCTTTTGGCACGAGAATGGGATCTCTTTTATGTAATGATACAAAGAACCTTAGCCTCTCCCGCATATCTTCTATGACAGATAGGTTCGCGTAATGCGGATATGAAAAGGTATAACCTATCTTGGCCTAATTTTTTTGTGGTTACTAGTATGTGCTAGGATAGCTTAGCTACTAAGTAGGCCTAAGAGTTTATAGGTCTCCCTGTTTTTTTATGTTAAATAAACTCCAAAAAAGGCCACATTCCATCTTCGGTAAGTTAGCACATGTCACATTCCTAAGTCAATTTCCTATTTTTTTCATTTAATTAATTTCTTATTTGCATGCTTTTCATGTGTGGTCCTCATTTTTAGGCCTGTACCCTATGCTTATCCTGTACCTTCTGCTTTTGCTGCACTTTTTATTGTTACTGCTTCCATCTCACTTGCTATTCAATTAGTTGTCAATTATGACATTGATTTATTCTTCGATACTAAAGCTGGGTTTACCGATGTAAAGCTGCGTTTTCTTTTCAAGTCCTAATAAAGGCTAATAATAATAACCCTGGAACCCACATTTAGGCATTGTGCGAGAAACAGTGCAATAAAATGCTGCAAGAAAGTGATAACATTTTGTGATGTTATTCATGTTAAAAAAACAACAAAATGTTAATAGAGGTTTTAGATTTGGTGTCATACAGGGGGGGTCTAAGTTATTTAACGCTGTGTGTATTGCAAAATCATAAACACCTTAATTTATTACTGAAACTCAAGGCTTAGCATTGATTTCACCTTATTTAGGTAAAGCAATATCTCAATTTTTACAATTTGCACAATCTTGAAATGACGATCACGATTGTTTTTATGTGGCCCAAACCGTTTTTTGAATGATAAATTTTAAACGTCCTTCCGCTAATATGTCACGGGCGGGTACCGTACCGTATCGTATTTTAAGTCGAGGCCACACGTGGCTACTGGGAACCACAACAGAACGAAAATTACAGTGCGACTCGTGGTACCGGATTCGCATGGGTACTACTGCGAATTGACGCGGTCGAACAAAAACACGGAGGCCACACACGCGACGAGACCAGATTTAATTTTTTTTTTGTTGCTTTTATTGGAGAATCATGTTTTTTTTTTGGTCATGAATAATAAGTACAGAAATTAGTTGTTACCTTTATTTAATAATTCTGTTTACACGTATATTTTTTTAGAACTTTTTTTAGTACAAAAATTATGTACAGTAATCACTATCACTATAGATACAAAATCAGTTTAATATATTAAAAACAGAGTTGTTGCAAAAACAACTTCTTTAAAGGAACTGAATTATGTAGAGTAGTAGTAAGGAGGTTGGCAATTACAGCCTACAGCTATCCTGTAGTCCCGAAATTGTCTATTAGAACATTCAACCAGGAGATGTGTCGCCTTCTAATATTGTGTGTTCCTTTGTATTCTATACCCATACTTAGGTACTAGGGTTCATGTATTGTTAATAAGCAAGGAGTCAATTTCTTCCTTAATGGCTCTTTCCCATTAATTTTTATTAGGTCATTTATTAATGTCTTAATAATAAGAAGGGATTCTTAAGTGCGTCAGTTTTGCACTCATGAAAGTACTTATTTAATTTTTTTATATATAAATTTAGATTTATTGGAAAGTAAAAGAAATATGCTTGATATTGTAATTATATCCCACTTTTATTGGACCGAAGTGCTTCATTTATATTATTTTTTATTCATCTAACTGTAGTTCTAAAGAATCCTTGACAAAATAATAAAAATAATAGTGTCTTGTAGCACTTCGCTCGCAGTCTTAACTATAAACGAAGTTTTTAGTGACCTTTTAACATTTTTTGTTCTAATAGGTTGTTTTCTCATTGTGACAATGGTAGTATTCTTATTATACCCTTATTGACTGCCTTAAATATTGTACTATGCCTAAGAAACTATTGTTTTTTTTATTGGTATAAGATCATATTATTTTTAAAAACAAGTGCTTAATACTGTGGCTCCTTGATCACATTAGCGACAACATGCAGTGGGAGATGATTCATAGTAATTATACATAATTTATCAGCAAACGATTGCATACAGTGGGCGTCTCTCGGTCAAACCGTGCCTGGTAGACAAAATAACACCGTGTCACTGCCCACGTAATTTAGTTTACAAAATACCTTAGTCATGTTTGTTTTTGGTTTAGATAGAAACCTGTATGCTTTTACTTAATTTTGTTCGAAAACTGCTTTATGGATTCTACAAAAATAAACAGGTAAAAGAAAAAAAATAAATAAATGGTTTTTTACGTAGATAGTAATTAGGATTTTGAAGCAGCATTAAATTTAATGAAGGAGATGAGAAAAGAACTGGTAAAGAAGGGAAGGTCTTACTAGTACCCCCAAAATGGTGCTAACCAGACAGGCGTCTTCAAAAGCAAAGAAATGAGGGAGAACTGGTAACAGTAGATTGAAGGCTTCATGGATAATATCAGGCAAATGTTTAGGGCATGTTAAGAAGTGGAACATATGAATACTGGAAACAAAAATGCAACTAAAAGTATGACATACTCTTTCACGTTCATATTTAATAATATCGACTCTGACTACCTTATGTTACCATCTCTTTCAATAATGCTTAGATACATTTTATGAGGTCCAAATAAAGTAGAGAAAAAAGGAGGCTAACCTAAACCCAACAAACAAACATACTCCGTAGTTCTTTATAAGAAAGTGACCATCGTTTATTATTAACAAAAAATAGATTTCGAAAATCTCCTATTTCTAGTTGAAGCAACAGAAATAACTTTACCAATGATGTTATAATTTCCCAAATAAAGCAGAACAAAATTGTTCAATAATACCAATAGAGAGTACCAGTAGACCACAAGTAATATGGCGCTGAACCAGTTAGCTTAACAAATAAAACAAACTTGTGCAATACAAAATATGCCCATCTATTTAGGTTTATATTTTAGATTATTATTCAACTGAGTATTCATGAACCTCCACTAGATCACTAAGAGCGTAAAAAGAGAGAGTAACTATTCACTGCACCCGTGACTATGAGTCGCGACTCAACTTACATGCACTGAGAAAAACAGGTTAGCTAAACATGTTAATTGACATTTTTTAGTTGCTATTACTATAAAATTTGTTGCTTCAATTTTTATTGTTCCACCTATTTTGAATTAGTTGGACCTTGCAAGCTACTACAACTAACTTTATCAGCTCCAAAAACGGCTATTTATTGTAATTACGTATCTTACTACTAATTTATTTGTGGAAACGAGTCTTCATTATTTTCCAAGAACGTTCAATAAAAAACAACCAACACATTACTACAAATTTAGTTGTGGCAACCTGGTTCAAACAATTAATGTTTGTTAGCTTATCCTTCGGAAGCTTTCGGACCCAAGATTTTATGAAATAATACTTATTGCACGTAGTGCCTCGGACCCGAAGTTTACCGAATCCTCAGTTTGTAGGATCACTTTCATTACATCATTAGTCTCTAAGGCCTGCGACATACTTGCATAAGTCGCGCGGCGTGGACGCAGCGGCGGCGCCTCACACCTTTTTTCTCCGGCGGCGATATAGCGGCAAAGACGCTGCCATAATTGGAACATTTTGTTCTCAGTATTTTTCAGAATGGCGTACAAGCTGACTGCTGTCGAGTTAGTGTGTATTGCATACGCATTAAAAAAAAGAAGAAAGCCGCGAAGGTACTCCATTAAATATGATGCGATTAACTTTAGGGCAATTTCAATGTCTATATGGAGAACTGAGGAAGTATTCAGAAAAATTTTTCAATTATTATAGAATGTCGATGAAGTCGTTCTATGAATTAAATGAATTGCTAAGAGTTAGCCTGCAAAAATCAAAAACAAAGTTCTGTGAACCTATAAGTGTAGAAGAAAGACTCACAATAACTTTACGGTAAGAAACATTTATTTTTTATTATTTCAAAAAAAGGTAATTAAAAAAAGTACATGAAGGTTGTTATATATCTAGGAGGTCACTATATTGAGACATCTGTGATTCAGTAGGAGATAAAGCTGACACGGATGTAGCAGGTGAGGGCTGTGGTGGCTGAATTGGTACTTGATTTGTGTAGCGTGGTAGATTCAACGATTGGGAAACCCAAGAAGCAATTAAAGGATTGGGTAATATTTGGGACTGTTGCAATGGTTGGGAGTAGGAAGGGGGATATGAGTGAATATTTTGGGGTACAGGTAAACCTATTGATTGAATTTTTCGCATAGAGTTAAGAACTTCTAAACGGAATTCAGTTTTCTGAGAGTCAGTAAATTTTCTAACAGCTGGTAAAAGGGATTTAAAAAAAGCCAAATCTTCATCTTCTTCTTGTGGGGTACTTGGTGCTTGATTACGCTCCAATAATCCTATGAGATGCTGTTCAAAAGTTTGTTTAGGACGTGATTTTGGGGTATAGGTAGTAGTTTTCTGCTGAATAACAGGCGTGACATTTACAACCTCACCACTCGCCTCATCCTCTTTACTAATATTTTCCAAATCATTGATATCATGTGTGCCTATGTCTGTTTCTGGAATGTTAGTGTCGGTGCTATAATATAAAAATGCGACCAACTCAATCTTAAAAACACACATTCAAGCCACGGTTAATAAATATTACCTTCGATCCTTTAGTTCTGGTAGGAGAAACTGCATAATATCAGCGAAAATATTTTTCTTTTCTTTGATGCTGCTGAACCACTAGCAACGTCTTTTTGCACCTTGATGGCCTTGATAAATCGGTCTTTTAAGTTTTTCCACTTCTTTTGTAACTCCTTACCTGCAACAACAATATTTTAAATATGTTATTATGTATATACCTAAATCACATAATTTTTAGGTATTTGGCAACTGAATTACACTTTGCTGCTATGCAGCATACTTTTCGGATGGGCAGAAGTACCATAGCATCCATTGTGAAAGAAACTTGCACATTATTGTGGAATATACTGCAGACGATTGAAATGGAGGCGCCAAATAAGGAAAAATGGATAGCAATAGCAGAAGATTTTTATATCCGATCAAACTTCCCGAACTGTCTTGGAGCCGTGGATGGGAAACACATCCGTTTAATGGCCCCGCAGCACAGTGGCTCCCAGTATTTTAACTACAAAAAGTTCTTCTCTGTGGTATTAATGGCCATTGCTGGAACAAACTTTTGCTTCGTTGCTGTAGATATTGGTGCATATGGCAAAGAAGGAGATAGTAATGTTTTTAAAAGATCTACATTGGGGAAAAGGCTCTATGGCAATGAACTTGATATTCCAGAATCTCGGTCATTACCTAATTCCAACGGTCCCGCACAACCATTCGTTTTTGTTGCTGATGAAGCTTTTGGTTTGCATACAAATTTATTGCGACCATACTGTAGACGAAATTTAGATGACAGAACACGAATTTTCAACTATAGACTTACCAGAGCTAGAAGATTCGTTGAATGTACTTTTGGCATTCTGGCCAATAAATGGAAAGTATTTCACAATGTTATTTTGGTTCACCCAGATTTTGCTGTACAAATTATAAAATCAGCATGTGTACTTCATAATTTTGTCAGAAGACGCGATGGTTATCAGTTTGAAGACTCTTTATCGTGCAATTTAGATGATATTGCTGTAACGGGTACTGGTGGAAATAGGCAAACTGCTAACGCTGTTAGAGATTTCTTTGCGAATTATTTTATCACACCTGAAGGAGCTGTTCACACTTCAATACTAAAATGTTTTCACATACCTTTCTCTGTTTTTTCTGCTGCATCCAAAGAATCCCAGTTAAGAAACATTTCGACGCAAATCTCCTGCCAACATTTTATTTTCTCATCTCTGTTATGATATTTTGCATCCGATATCTTCCATAAACATGGTCTCGCTTCCACTAAAGAAATGAACCTCTCTGTGTCGAACATTGCTTACTACTGAATTTCCAACCGTCTGAGTCTTTTAATTTCGCGGCAGTGCCGCAAGTATGAACACGTCGGTATAAAATAATGCACTCTATACTTGCGGCGACGTCGCTTTTCGCGGCATCGACGCATCATACTGCGACCAACTGGCGCCGCGGCATAGTCGCAAGTATGACTTTACTCATAACAATATACGTGTTACATATTTAGCGGCGTTACCGCCGCGACACGCCGCGCGACTTTGCCGCAAGTATGTGGCCGGCCTAATGCTATTTGGTGCGGTCGTGTGTCACCCTATATGTATTCTGCGCATATACGTTTACCATTCATTTATAGTGAATATAAGAAATCACCTTTACTGAAATGGATAATAATAGTTACAAAGTCCAGCTAATAAGTTGGTGCCTAGAAACTTATTTAGATGCGTTTGAAGGTAAGTACCACTGATTTTTCAAATATAGCATTTCATTTTTAAATAGTGTTTATGTAGGGTGACTGGCGATTGGCATCTCAACACAGAGGAGGAGGCAAAAGTGAGGTGTTACCTATGTTTTTAGTTAAAAGGGATTTTATTTATATTTACATTTAGTAGGTGAAATGTTGGTTTTTTCTTTTTACAAGTTTTTTTAATAATCATTTTAGTCCAGTACTTTTCCATCTATTTTTTTTGTATAATAATTATTACTTTTTGTTATATTATGATTGTAAAAATATAGTATTTTGGTTTAAGACGAGTCTAAACTAAGCAAGCAAAATGTCTTCAAACGTGTGCATACATTTTGTGCCCTGCATAATATGTAGGAAAGACGCTCGCGAATTTGTAGACTTAAATCTGTTCATCATGAAGGCACAAAATATTTACAAAGGCTTAAAGACATTTTGCTTGGCTCGTAATTTGCACTGGACTTCGACAAAGATTATCTCTTGGCATTGCTAAGATTATAATTTGTTACAAACAAAATAATTGATTATCATAACAAGAACTATTTTTTTAAATAAAATTGTTTTGTTAGAACAAAAACAGTTCGTTATCATGGCACAAATTTATTGGTTATTGTGACCAAAATTATTGGTCGTCATACAAAAGTTATTAGTTGTCATAACAAAAATTATTGGTCGCTGATGCGAAGAATAAGATTAATGCAAACCAGAAAAGTTAGTTGTGAAACCTGCGTTTATGTGTTTCACTATGCAACACAAAGAAGAAGAACTACAGTTTGTATAACCACTTTTTGCTTTATGATACCTTAAGCACTTAGTTCTATTAACAACAAATTTAAAATTTTAATAAAATTTGTGGGTACTGCAACAATGTTTTTTTATTTTAAATAACCAAAAAATTTTGTTACCTAAATCATAGGGGGAGTTCTAAAAAAGCTACCAGAGTTTTAGTTGTCGTAACAATAGAAACGTCCTGTTCCTCGTACTATTTTCCAGATGATTTTATAACTAATTTGTTGATCTATCCTCTATACTATCCTTACTTTCGGGCTACTATTACTAAGTTTTTAGTTATGGCAGCCTTTTTTTTTCTCAGTGTGCCCTCCGATAACGACTTAAGTCGACTGTATACTGCAACTTGGACCTGCAATTGGTCACCAAGAGTCTGGGAAGAGACCATATAAGAACTTAGGGACTAATGGGTAATAGCGATGACTCATGAGCAACTTTTCATTTCAACCGCAACTACGACTCGCGACTTGGCTCACACACTATATCTCGACGAGAGACTCGAAACGGTCCTCAGATGGAAATGGCATAAAAATTGGTTGTAATTCTTCCCAAGTTGCAGTAACCCTCTACTATTATAGTCGCTGTCCTCGAAATGACACCAGCTAATATAATTCAAGAACAATCAGCTGCTGTAAAAACTACCCGAGTTCCTGTCTGAAATTTGAAAAACCTAATATACATAAAATTTAGTAGGGGTTAATTTTAAAATGGATTTTAAGAACTTTTGTGCTTTAAAGTTTTCGTTAGTAAATATTTTCAGGGGATGTACTACGGAAGAAATGGAATTACCTACGGGATCAAGTGAGACACCAAGACACGGTTGGTATAATAATTACTGAATCCAAATGGCCTTATTATAAACAATTTTTATTATCAGATGATATAGTCAGACCTAAAGCTTCTTTAAGCAATCTCAAACCGAACGGACTAACTGCACTGTAAAAATGGCTTTGTATTTTTACTACAATGTTGCGTCGCCCTTTTGCTTGTAGCCAGAAATCCTATAGGAATATGAAAATAAAATATGATAGTATTTTAAAGTCGTCGAGTAGTAAATAGCCCAATAGTGAGTCTCATCTTTTTGTAAAAAGAAATCAAGAAATGTGTGAAAGTAGTTGAGATTTATTGCTCTTAATAAAAACTAATAAAAATAACAAGGAAAAACTGCTACATTTTGTAAAGTATAATTATTTTATAACAGCAATTTATATATTTTTCTTTCGATATTACCTGAAAAATAGCAACCTTTTTATATATAAAACGTAGCAAAAAACGTAACAACGTTAATGCAAATTTTCCTAGAAGAATAGCCATAGTTTTTACACTTGTGCAGGTATGCCAAATCTCTTGTAGTAAATAAACTTACAATTTTTAGCAATTTGTTATATTTTGCTTTTATAATGTCTTACAAATAATTCAATTTCTTCTCATAGGATATGGCATCAAACTCTACAATATTATTGGAAATCTTTCTACTTTTCGTGTGGTCTATGATTATTCAATTTTGTAACAGTATATATGTCCTACTTTTAATATATCAGATTTTTCGATATATTTATTGTATGTAATTTACAATCTAATTGTAACACTTTCAATCACAATTTTAAGGACATTTCAATTATAATTTTATAAAGATTGTTTTAATCATTTGTTACCGTCCCTATTTGTACCTTTTTTATACAGAAAATTGCTCCAATTGTAGCATTTATTCTTACACATTTTTTTCAGTGTGGTACGGTCGATGAAGGAAATGATAACGTAACTATATATGCTGATGAACAAAATACAAATAATACTGATTTCCACATAGCAGAAAGAGAAACTCTAATTAAGCATATAACCAAAAACCAAAAAAAAAGTCTTGATTTTAAGGAACAGTTTTCAGAGCCACCCTGAAGAGGTTGTAGAGGAGTTTGATTTTTTAGAAGAACCTTTGTAGCAGCCTTTTCCACGACCTTCTTCAAGTAGTGTCCTTATTCTATCGCTCTCCCTAGGAATGTCTTCTTGCGGTAGTAGGCCATCACCAGTTGATAATTATTATCAAATATAGCCCGCCACCCCAAAAGCATTACCACAAAATTAAGATGCATTTTCTGGAGTCTCAAGTTAAATCATAAAATGAATATAAATTTTATTCAAATTTTGAGATTTTTTAATTACAATTAAAAAAAATATATATTGAGAAATATTTGAAAAATGGGGGATTACTTACTTTAAGGCAAGATTACTAACGATAGTAATTACTAAAGATTCTTTTCGTGGATGTTCCATGGTACACTAATCTCTTTTGATCGCAGGTAGCAGCTTTGCAGACACTGAGTATGTGGTTGCATAGTGGCCACATTCTACTTGCCGCTCAGGGTCTCTGAGTTATCTGAGTATTAGTACCGGTGTGCATCTTGAGCGTATCTTGAAAGATGAGTTAGTAAAAGTTGGGTAAAAAGTGTTAGCAGGATGGTTTCTAGGAGAACTTTTTAGCAGGATCAAAGAGCTGAAAGGCCTAAAAGCAGATAAACGTGAATTTTTAGGTGAACATAAGATCTACATTAATGATTTAATGTAGATTTAACATTGCAGAACTAAAAACGCCTAAAAAAAATTACAGCTTTTAAGAACCTATTTACGAGAGGAGGAAAGATATTCAAAAGAATCAAAACTTGATAATCCAGTGAGAATTTACAATAAAATGGACCTACAAGCTTAGACTAATTTATACTTTTTTTCTTTCTCTTTATTATAGAAATTTTATTGTGGGGTAATTTGTTTAAACTTTTTTTATTAGAGTTTAAATTTTTGGATAATATTTCTTTTGAAAATAAAAAAGCCACAAATAAAGCTGATTCAATTAAAAGTATTGTAGCGTTTTTTACCGTTTGTTACAGGCGTGAATTAAATACTCAATGCACAAAAATAATCAACTGATTTATTTACATAGTTACACTATTAAACACAATAACTTACGACTACAAGAAATATTTTATTACACCGTATTTCTTTACTTCCATCTTCGTCCGATTTAAAAGTCCCGCTAATATTCCGAACTGAACTGTCAACTGGCCTCCCAGCGGCGACGAAGCACACTAGTATAAACACAAACTACGTGAATTTTATAGTGTTTCTTCAGGCATATACTTTACGGGATTATAATATGCTAATTCTAACGGAAGTCATGGATTAGACTCAATTTCTCAGTTTAATTTCTGGAATCAACGTTTATTATGATCATGCATATGCATATCATGACTCCAACACATTTAATGGAACTTTGGTATACTGTTGACTGACGTCAGAGAAACGCAATTTCTTCCAATAAATTTCCTCCTCAATATTTAATTTAACGAGTTTGGCTGTTTTTGGCTAAACAATGTATTTCTCAAGATTTTCAAGGTGGACTGTTTTGTCTCGGACACCCTGTATATGTTTGCAGTTTATATATCTTGACTTGAGTAAGTGCTTTCTTGATTTGCTTGTAGAGTCAGTTTGTTTTTTGACACTAATCGATAAATATATGATAGTTTTTTATGTACTGTAATTCTCTTATATAACTTTTTATAATGACTGAATTGAATGGAAATAAATTCTGTTTGCAGTCTCACATACATAATTAAAATCCAAATACCCTCTATATAAAACCGACCACGGCCCTCTAACAGTGCTTCTTTTAGGCAACACATTAACAATTTTATTAACAGATTAACAACATCCGGACGTGCCGGTCCTTCTTTGAAACCTTTGACACAAAGGACTCAATGTCGTCTCTTAATTACTGGCGTTGTTAAATGTTAAACCAGTAGACATTTAGACACTCCCTTATTTTTATTGAAGAAGATAAGTTACTGTTTCCGATATTTTTTCTGCTCGTATGCTGGTGGTTTGATGATTAGATAAATTGAAAAAGAGAGATTAAGATAAAGCGGATGCTCGAGTGGTGTCTGAAACAATAATATCATTTTCCCAAAAATCAGGGTTTGAGAACGCGATTAAATATTTTTTTTTTATAATTGTGGTAATGTACCCGAAACCTTTCATTAAAATTACCGAAAATTAAATAAAAAATCAACATTGATGGCTTAATAATGTATAGGGGGAGCTATTATAGCAGGCCACCCAACGCGCTCGTATAAGTTTCTTCAGCACCCATCATTACGCCTTAAGCATCCATAATTTCTTAATTTGTGTTTTTAAAAACGTATCAGCTCAATCATTGGCTGAATTGTTTAATTAGGATTATTATGCTTTTTTTACTTTAGCAAAGCAAAACGATTCAGTATTTATAATTAAAGGCTAGGTCCTTAATTTATTCCTAACATACAAACCAACACGTAAATTATAAGTACTATAGCAGAATATCATTAAATAATTTCGTTATTGATGCTACCAATATGATTATAAGTAACTTCTAAATTAATAAAATGACCCGTCCTCTCTATTTGGCAAATCATTTACCAAATAGAGAGGATAAAAATTATTAAAACATTATTCTAACCTTTAGTTCTGTAAATGGTTTATACTGTTGGGCTGTATTGCTAAAAATAAAATAAATAAATAAATAAAGCAACTTTTCAATTGCAACTTTCTTGATTTTATGGTGTTAATTACTTCATATTCTTTACGCATTTCTTGAAGTATTTCTATGGTGTTTTGTTTTCTATTCATGATATCCTGAGCATCCTTCTATAACACCACATTTCGAATGCCTGCAGTTTGTTTTTACAGGGTGTCCCAGCGAAAACGAAACAGAGGTATTTTTGGTATGAAAAAATTTTTTTACAAAAATCTCGAACACGTCGATTTTATTTTCGAGGGGGACAACTTTTCCTTACCAAGGCACCCTCATACCAGTAACGGTAAGGGTGGGATCACCCCTAAAATCTTAAATAGAAAGAGAGGTCGTGTGATACCTTATTTTAAAGGTCTTTTAATTCTGAATATAACTGCCAAATTTGAAGTGGCTAACATTTTTTATCCGGATATGACAGCTTGTCAAAATTGTAGAAACAGCGAAAATGAAAAAGGTATTTTGAACTCTGTTTTGGATAATATTTTTAAAAGAATAAGGAAGTCCTAATTTCAAAGGGGTCACTTATTAATTAAGAGGCCACCCTAATACCTGAAACCCTTTACGAGGGGTTGAAAGCACCCCTTAAATCTTAAATAGAAAAAGGGGTCGTGTCATTCCTTATTTTGAAGGCCTTTTTACTCTGAATTTAAATGGTGACTTCTGAGTGACTGATGGATATCTTGTAGATATAAAAATAGCAAGAAATACAATCTTTACTGCCAGTAAAAGTGGAGAGATAAGAAATACCTACCCTTTTCCTTTTGTGTCTTTTAAATAAAACAAGTTTATTTAAATTACGTCAATTTATTAAATATTCAAATTGTGCCCCGCCTACTTCCATGCAGGAATACAGGTTTTGCTCAAAACGATGCCTGACGTTTTGTAGAACTTCAGGTGTTATCATCTGACACTCATTTATAATTCTCTGGCGTAAGTCTTCTAGGGTGTCTGGTTGGGTAGCGTAAACTTTTGTTTTTAAATGCCCCCATAAAAAAAATTTAATGGGGTTAAATCGGGTGACCTAGCTGGCCATTCCATAAAAGGTCCTCTCCTTCCAATCCAACGATCAGGAAATATCTCATCAAGATATTGCCTCACACCAGCAGCATAATGTGGAGGCGCTCCGTCTTGTTGGAAAACGACTTGATCATCATCAGAATGATTTCCGCCTTCCATTATTTCTACTATTCTTGGATATACGGCACTTTCCAAGAGATCTCGGTACATTTCTCCATTCAAATTTCCGGGCAGAAAAAACGGATTAACAATGGAGCCGCCCAAGATTCCCGCCCAAACATTTAACTTCTCAGGGAACTGGGTATGAACTTCACGAAACCGGCCCGGATTTGCATTTGACCAGTAGCGGCAGTTATGACGATTTACGTTGCCATTAAGAAAAAAAGTACATTCATCTGAAAAGCAACTGTTGTAAATAAGACGCGGATTAACAGTTATCATATCACTAAGCGATTCACAAAATTGCACTCGTATATCAAAATCGTCCTCATTCAGTTCTTGCACCAGATGAATTTTGAGTGAAGTATCCTATGAACACTACTTTTTCTTACTCCTCTACTCATCGCCAATTTTCTGACACTTATTCCTGGCTCGGCATGAAGTTGACCTAGGACAGTTATTTGCATTGCTTCATTGACAACAACAGCATTTTGAACCTCACGCTTTTTATTTAAAACACTGCCAGATTCCCTAAATTTAGCAACTATTTCTGGAACGTATTTTCTGTTGACTCGTTTTTCTGGATGAAGGTCATTAAATTCTTGTACCGTTCTATTGGCACAATTGTTATGCCGAAAGAAAAACTCTATCATCTCAACCCTCTCTGCAGTAGAATAAACCATTGCTAACAGTATTTCAACACGTAAAAGACTGGGTAATAATTTAAAACTATTTAAATAAATGCTGCTTTATGAAAAAAGTACCAATGATATTTAGCAAGCTAAATAAATTCTTCAGATACTTGTGTTTGCATTTTATTTGGTATTTTGTTTTTATTTATGATATGCTGATAAGGTGTGATAACAATAATATTAACAATACTAATAAATTTTTAATCATGTTTTAATGATCCAATAAAAAAAATTGTAAGAAAGGGTTTCAGGCATAAAGGTTTATTTAAAGCATTTTGTCCAGAATTTTATTTGGCTTTCATATCCAGAAGAAATCCATCAGTCACTCAGAAGTCACCATTTAAATTTAAAGTAAAAACGCTTTCAACATAAGGTATAACACGATCCCTCTTTCTGTTTAAGATTTAAGGGGTGCTTTCAACCCCTCGTAAAGGATTCCAGGTATTAGGTGGCCTCTTAATTAATAAGTGACCCCTTCGAAAATATGATTTCCTTGTTCTTTTAAAAATATTATTCAAAAAAGAGTCCATAATACCTTTTTCATTTTCGCTGTTTCCGCAATTTTGACAAGCTGTTTTATCCAGAGAAATAATTTTAGCCACTTCAAATTTGGCAGTTATATTCAGAATTAAAAGACCTTTAAATTAAAATATCATACGACCCCTCTTTCCATTTAGGATTTTAGGGGTGATTCCACCCCCTCGAAGGGGGTTGCTGGTATGAGGGTCTTTGTAAGGAAAAGAGATTTTTGAAAAAAAAAATTTTTTTCATACCGAAAATAGCTTTGTTTTGTTTTCGCTGGGACACCCTGTATGTTCTTGTTTAAGTGTCTAGCTTTTTAGTCTATAATATAGTATTGAAAACACATAAGGTACCTGCAGGTAATAAGGCCTATATTCAAAAAAACCGCTTTAAATTAATCGCAAATCGATTGCGTTGGGTCCGCGTCTCCTATTGGTCCATTTACAAACGACATTCGAACGGACTACCCGCGTTCCTCGCTTTCGGGCGTCAGTAAGTTCCAACAACTTGTGTCAACGTGTGATATTATATACAACGAACAAAAACGTTAGTATTTTTAGTATTTATAATTGTATTTTTAATTAATAACTGCAGATATTTTGGTTAGACTTTATATTTTGTGATTTCAATAGTTTATAAGATTAAATTTAGCCGACATAATTTAAACAAATTTACATAATATTTCGTCATGGATAGGTAATAAGGCCTATAAAAATAAGCTATAGGCCTTATTACCCTCCATGTAGGCCTTATTATCCTCATGACAAATTAATGTTTTTATTAACATATTATTAAACTTCTAAACTATTCTCGTTTTATTTTCAGTAATTTTTAACATCATGTCTCCTAAAAGGGCACCTTGGTGCGAAGAGGATTTAATATCAGCAGTTCGATCTGTTCAACGCGGTACTCTGAGTGAGTACATATGGGGCTGCGGCAAGGTTTAATATTCCCAGAAGAACCATTAGAAATTATGTTCAGAATGGAATTCTAATAAAAAGACTAGGTCGTAAATCTATTTTAAAAGAACAAGAAGCTGATCTCGTTAAAAGAATAATAAGATTTAGTGAAATTGGTCTACCTGTGACTCCACGGATTCTTCGTCGATTGGTATTCAGATTCTGCGAAGATAATAAAATTGCTCATCAATTTAATACAACTTCAAAACTTGCTGGTAAAGACTGGCTAAAAAGCACAGTTTATGAATCCAGCTAGGGCTCAAAAACTTAATAAATTTATAGTTGATGACCATTTTTCAAAAATAGGGAAAATGTATGATGATCTTGATATAATTAATCACCCTGAAAGACTTTATGATATAGATGAAAAAGGATGCCGCTTGACTATTCACCACCAGCCAACCGTTTTAGCTAAGAAAGGAGTAAAACGTGTTCACTTTCAATCGTCAGAACATGCAGAGAGTGTGATAATTGCAGGATGTGTCAATGCCCTTGGAATACCAATACCTCCTATGATTATTATAAGGAGAGAGGCTAAAGCCAGAATTATATGATAATTTGCCACCAGGAACTCTAGTGGAAAAATCAAGTAAAGGCTACATGACTAACGAACTTTTTAAAGAATTCCTCAAGCACATAGCCCGATACAAAAGTCCAGGAAGGTGCCTCTTAGTTTTTGATGGAGCAGCTTGTCTTGATTTTGTCAATTATTGTTGATGTTGGAGACTCACTTGATATAGATCTCTACTGTTTGCCATCAAATACAACACATGAGCTTCAACCCCTCGACAAATCTGTATATCGTTCATTTCAGCATCATTGGGATAATGAGGTATTATTATTCTTGGATCAGAATCCTAACAAAAAGCTGACCAAATCACGTTTTAACATCATACTTTCAAATGTTTGGTCTAAATGCATGACACATAGTAAAATTATAAACGGTTTTAAGGCTACTGGTCTGTTCCCATTGAATCCCGAGGCAATTCCAGAAACAGCATTTGCTCCTTCAATTCTCTCAGACGTACCGGCACCGGATGATACCAACAAAGAAAATAGGCGTCCACCTGAATCTCCTCAACCTGGTCCGTCTGGAGTGGCATCCAACAAGTCTGTCAAATTTTCCTATTCCAATGTTTACTCTTCTGATCCAGATTCGACTGATAACCATATCCCTCTTGCTGAATTAAAGAGACGAACAACAAAAGTCACTTCTTTTAATGAGCTTTTGCCCACACCAGTAAAAACTAATGAAAAAAATCGAAAAAAAAAATCGAAAAAAAGCTCTAAACTACAAAGGAACTCCAGTCACTTGAGATCTTTTTACCGAGGATAACAAAAGTCGTGCCAAATTGAATAATGATATTGAAAGCTCCAGGGAAAAGTTAAGTACCGAATGGTATTGCGATGGATGTGAGGAAGACAGGCAGGCCGATATGAGGCAGTGCAGCAAATGTTTTAAATGGTACCATGAGGAATGTGTTGGCTTAACAGTCAATGACATGGATGATTTTGAGTGTCCCGATGGCTACTAAACTTCGCCCAATTAACGAGTTGTGCCATTTTTATGTATAGGCTTTATTAAACCTTCATCGGATAATAAGGCCGATTTGCGCTATTTTTCTTAATATTAATTTTTTGTTTTCTTGTTTTTTTAGAGATTATTTTTTTAAGTTTGTTAAAATTAATATAACCTTATAAGCACTCTGGGGTATTAAACTAAATATTAACATTACAGTCTTTTACTTTATTTAATTTTTTTCACACCTAGGCCTTATTCCCTTCAAGTACCTTAATACTTTAATGTTCTCACTCCTAGTCCAGGATTATTTTCAGTTTTACAAAAGCATTTCTTGCTGTTTCAATTTTAGTTTTTACTTTTGTTGTTTGATCTTTATATTCTGTAATCCAGGTGCCTAGGTATTTGTATTTTCTATCTCTTTCTATTTGTAGATCTAGTAAATTTATGTTTAACCGTATGTTTGGCTTCTTTGTTATTACCAGACTTTTTAGTCTTATGGAAGAGCATTAAATAGAAAATATTCTTTTTCTAGTTCCCAGAAATATCTTAGTTATTAAGTCATTTGTTTAGTTTGCAAAAGAATTTTAATTAAAAGCTAAGGAAGCTACTCTTGATTAGAGCTGTTGTTCAGTTCTTAATTCAGTTCTAATATTTAATTTAGTCATATGTCCTTTTGCCAAATTACGAAAATAAAATTATGTTTATTAGTTCCCTAATTTACTCAAGGTATTTGCCATTTGGGAAATTGCAACCATAAATATATTTAATGATACCAACAGTTTGCATTTTTTTTAAAGGCCGAGTTATAAAAAATGCTAATGATAATTTAATAACTGGACATCGCTTATGCCTAATTTTTTAATCTTATGGATTATAATTTGCCCAGGGGCCCCGCCAATAACCTTTAAGATAAATAATTTATACTTAATATACACAAAAAATCTACATAATGAACGTTTAAACAAATCCATCAGCATCGTGGCGAAGTGTGTGGTCGCAGTCACCACGACCGAAAGCTTAATTGCTTAATTTCACTTGATGGATTCAAAAAAAAATCGGTGCCTCGCGATCCTTCCATCGTAAACATTTTTAGGTAAAAAAAACTTCACATTATAATATAAACAACGGGACCACCTGCCTTTCGGTTATTATATAGGCCACTAGAATAACCAATTTGGGATTCACTGGTGGTCCACCAGAAGAAAATAGACCGCCGTTCATTGATATTTTGATTATATGGTTTGCTGCAGGCAGCTTATGGTTTTCGGTAGGTAAGTGGGGAGTGTTTGCAAGATTGGTTGCCAAAATAAAATTAAAAATAATAATTATAGGACATAGCTAGATAAATATAAGCATGTGCATTAAAGGGAAGAAATTGGTCAATTCAAAGTTTAAATAAGGAAAAATAAGGTTGACAATTAATATTCACGTAATGTTTCACTATTTATCAATGGTCAGCATCAATTACCAAGTATGTAAACCTAACAATTAAATATCTTAAAAATAGATATAACATAATAGTGTAATACGAGTTATTAATGAAATATACCGAAATTAACAAAGCAATAACAATATTAATATTAATGGATGCTTTCATGTACATATCAGGAATATATGTAAAGAATCAAAAAAGACAATCTCAATATGGTGGTTCTAGAGATAAATGTGTTCCAGCAATTAATAATACGGCGAATTGGACGGTGAAAACTAATATTGCCTGTGGTCGGTCTTAATGGAACATGCAAATGCCTACTATGAAAAGTTTCATAAAGAGTTAAGAGGCCTCTTCTTTGATGACGTGTTTTAATCGGGACCATATTTAGCAATTCAAGTATTTGGGAGTCTTCCAAGATTTTCTAAAATATTTAGCTTACATGCTACAAATTTTAAGAATTTGTGCTCAATCAATCTAAGTCAATAGAAATTCCATAGTATGAGGACCAGATACGAGTTCGACAATAAACAATGCCACCACCAAGGTCCCCTAACAGAGCATCTTTCGAGACTGTGTTGGTTAAACTTGGAATTGAATTCTATACTTTGTCTATTATTAAGAATCTTGTTGTATTTTCTAATTTTATTTAGATAGTCCTGAAGATATGTTGAACCTCCAGCTCATTTCGGTTCGTGATTGTAGTTCGGTAAGATTGGTTGGGAAATATGAGCAAATTTAAATGCGGGATTTGCAACAGTAATATTGTTAAATCCAAAGCTAGCATAAGTTGTGGGACCTGCAAAATATGGTTTCAACCAGACTGTGTCGGTGTAGATGAGGCCGAGCTAGGCCGAATACAGAAAAGCAAAATATCCTTCTTTTGCGGAAAATGTAAATCCAAAAAGCAACCGAGTCAAATAAGTGAAAGTAAGAGGAGTAACGATCTAGACCGTGTCCTTCATCAGCCCATAACTAATGGGCGTTTATCATCTGGTATTTCCACCCTGGCTGAGGACCGTCAAATTCTTACTGAAATTCAGGACATGCGTAGGGTGTTCAGGGAATTCCAAAATTCTCTGACAATTCTAAATAGTTTGCTCGAGGAGGAGCAAGAAAAAAATTGTAAAATGGAGATGGATATAAAAACTCTACAAGATGAAAATCAAATGCTTAAATCAGAACTATAATATGTGAGAAACTATGTTCAGAGACAGGAAAGCGCGGCTATACAGAACAATATTGTTATTACCGGCTTGTGTAAAGACTCCCGTGCGAGAAAAAACCATGAAAGTTCTAAATTTTGTGGATGAAACTTTGGTGGTTAATGATATAACTTCTATAAGAGTTGTTAAGCAGGCGGAGAACAAGGCATCGGTGCAGGTTTCATTTTCGGATTAAAAAAAGAAATATGATCTGTTTAAGAAGAGATACCGAAGGGGAAAAGTAACAGGTGCCTCTTGTGCTATTGATACCCTTGCTAATATTTTCATAAATGAAGAAATGACAGCTGCGGCATATAAACTTCTCAAATATTCATATCAACTAAGAGAATACGGATATCAATATGTATGGCAGTGTGGAGGCATTGTGTATACTAGGTTGAACCAAACAGCGAAGGCCATTCGAGTAAAAACTTGCGAGCAGGTTAATGAAATGATTAAGAACAATACATGGTAGGTACAATAATACTTAAAGCAATAAAAACAATATAAATATAGGTATGTTTTTCTTTAGCAGTAAAAATGGTGCATGATCATAACAATATTTTAGATGACTACTTTAATAATTGTGATTGCTTATACTGTGATAATCCTTTAAACTTTAAATACACACTAGATGATCTCAATATTATTCATATAAACATATGCAGTATAAATAAAAATTTTGATGGACTCTTAGCATATTTGGAATCTTGTAATTTTTCTTTTGATGCCATTGGTGTTTCGAAAACCCATAAGGTTTTAAATGTCGAAAACATTCAAATTTTTTTTATATTGAAATTTTTTTAGTAGACATAAACATTAATATAATACAAACAAATAAAATTGAAGTACTACAATATTTAAATGTGTTAAATGGATTTGGGTATATCTGTGCCATAAATAAACCTACTAGAGCACAAAATGGCCAACAACCTTCATGCATCGATCACTATTTGGTAAGACATGTAGGGGACACTGCTGTACAGTCGAGAGTTATGTACAGTGGAATTTCTGATCATTTTCCTATCCTATTAAATTTTAATTTAAAATCATTGAATAAAGACTTACCTAAAAATCATGTTATCAAAAGGTTAAACTATAAAAAAAACTTAGCTTGTTTATTAAAGAGGAAAATTGGTTGGATGTTTTGCAAGATTGTGCTAATCTTTTTGTGAATAAAATTAAAAAGAACATTGGCTTTGCGACAGAAAAAAATATACTAAGAGTAAAGAAAAAAACTTAAAACCATGGATAACATAAAGACTTTTGACTTTTAGGCAACGCGATAAACTAAAGAAAATAAGCACAATTCAAAATACAAAGAAAGCATTGAAAAACTTCAAAATATACAGAGATCGGCTTAGGATAATACGACCTAATAAAATTAACAAAAAATAATTATTATTCTGGAAAAATGGAATTATCAAGACAAAATATTAGACAAACATGGAAAATTATAAAAGAGGCAACAAATGAAAAGGAAAAAAACCTTCACTACAAGGTGATTGATAACGAGGGTGTACTTTCTTTTCGCGCCTTATAAAAAAATAAAGTTGATGATGGTTTCTCGAAAACGAAACGTCGGATATAAAATTTAAAAACGCCATCACGTACTACATCAAAAGTGTCAATGAGAAAATGTCAATAGTTTTTTGATATCTTTTAAAATAAAGCCAGGAAAAAATAAAATCGATATTGGCAAATTTCCGTTTTTTCCAAATATCTCAGCAGGCCATGGAAATTTTTGAAGTTTCTCAACGGCATGTAAATACGCTTCAAAGTGCACAACTTTTTCCTAATTTAACCGAAGCTGTATCTCCAACAGGTACCGAGATCCCCATGCTTAGGATCCTTATCTTGGACACCCTGTACATTAAAGTAATTAGATACCCTTATACACACGCACAGAGCTATGCTCTATTGTGCATAATATAAAGGGTGTCCCAATAGGAACGCACGTTTTGAATTGCGCGGCATTCTTTTTTTATCGCAGTATGTCAAAAAAAAAACTGAAAAGAATAATGTAAACAGTTTGCGATTAGTAGCCATGGAACGATATACGGTCGAACAATGAATTATTATTGTTAAAACACACTACAGATATGGAGAATGTTTTGCGGAAACAGTTTGTAAATTGCGGGGCATTTTTGGTCGACACGATGCACCAAATCACACGACCGTCCAAAGACTAATTGATAAATTTGAACAAAATGGTTCTGTCGTGGATGTAGATACACCAGTGCGTCACCGTACTAGCCGTTCTGTTGAAAATATTGCCGCAGTGCGTGAAAATGTTAGCGAGAATCCGGGAACATCTATCCGTCATCGTGCATAGCAGTTGCACATTTCGAAGAACACTACCCACTAAATTCTAACAAAAGATCTTCATTTACATGCCTATAAGATTCAATTGACCCAAGAATTAAAGCCAGTGGACCATGCGACGCGCCGTACATTTTCTTCTTGGGTATTGCAAAAACAACAAATGGATGTCGATTTTTTGAAAAAAATGTTGTTTACCGATAAGGCACACTTTCACCTTAATGGCTTTGTTAATAAACAAAATTGCCGAATTTGGGGCGAAGAAAATCCTAGAGTCATTCATGAGAAGAAAATGCATCCATTAAGAGTCACTGTTTGGTGCGGACTTTGGACAGGTGGAGTAATTGGACCGTACTTCTTAGAGGACGAGGCTGAAAATGCAGTTACCGTGAACAGCGAGCGCTATCGTAATATGCTCACTGAGTTTTTATGACCTCAATTGGATGGTATGGATACGGGCGGTATGTGGTACCAACAGGATGGTGCGACATATCACACTACACGTGAAGCAATTAAATTGTTGCAAAGAAAGTTTCCCGGTCGTGTCGTTTCACGTGATGGAGACTAGAACTGGCCCGCAAGATCATGCGATCTAACGCCTTGTGACTTTTTTCTTTGGGGTTTTTCAAAATCCCTCCTATACGCTAATAACCCAACAACAATTCCACAGTTGAAAAACGAAATTAGACGTATTATTAGCGAAATTGGGCCGCAATTATGTGAAAATGTAATTGAAAATTTCTCGAATAAGACGAATAAGAGTCTGTCACGAAAGTCGAGGCGGCCAGTTGCCAGATATTAGCTGTACATTAAATTATAAATAACACTTAGTTTAAAATAAATTATGACTTTTATTTACCAATTAAAACGTGCGCTCTTATTGGGATACCCTTAATATTTGGTTTGAGAAGTATTATTTTTATGAATAAATAAATAATGTATAAAATAAAGTATGTCATCAATTGACTTGCTAAAGGCTTTCAACTGTGTCTAACAACTTGTTTTGCTTTAGCTTGCTTGTGCTTTTGCTTCAGCTATATGGGCATAATAATCACGATTCTTTATTCCTGACAATATGTATATCAAATAAAATAAATAATTGTAGTAGGCACCTTGACTCCATCCATAGGATCCTCTTGTTTTTAATCAACATAAACTCTCCAGTCTTTTTTATAGTGTTTCCCGCTGCTGAGGTTACCAGTCTGATGAGCTGACGACACATCTATTTTCCATGCTAGTAGTTTAAAAAATAATTGAATGCACAATAGATATGATTTGGATATAATTAAACTCTAGTTGGTCTCCAACATATTAAAGACTAATCTAATAATCTTTAAATGCTTTCTTTTTCTCTGTAATACCCCTAATGAGACAATTTTATACGTCCCAATGTCATTTCTGACGTTAATCTTATATTGTATACATTAATACTCCAAATTTATATACGAGTCTTTTCATATATAAATTGAAAATACTCATTCCTGCAGGTAGATGTAATTTACATAGATTTTAAGGTGTTTGACAAAATTTCTGATACTATCATGATTGACACGCTAACAAAAGTGATCTGCGGTGATCTGCTCAAATGGTTTGTGTCTTATTACTTTAACAGATTTATGTTTGTTGACCTACTAGGCTTTGGTTCTGAAAGATTTCCATCATCTTTTGCACTCCATCAGACCTCTAATATTCGTAATTTACATCAATAATATCAAAATCTTATTCATCATCATGCTCACTCCTTTGCTATGGTGATCTACAAATATTTATTCGGATCGACTCCGATAGACTCTTCAAGCAAATGTGAACTCCCTAATTCTATAGTAAATTTTGACAGATGTTCTGTCATTCTCCCGTACATTCCAAATTCTTAAATTTCATTATAAAGTTTGTGGTAGTATCTTGGAAAGAGTCTAGCATTTAAAGAATTTGAATGTTTTATCTGACTCCAAAATATCATTTAACTTACCTATTAATGAACTGGTAACGATTGCAATAGAATGCTGGGGTTTATTAAGAGACAGTGTGCTGATTATCTTAATTATAAGACCATGATAACTCTCTATTATTCATATGTGCTTAGTAGATTCCAGTTTGCCTCAGTTATACTAGATACAACGTCCTAGACTCAAAAAGATATAGAGCTGGTTTTTGAGATTCATTTGTTCCAGGACTCAGTTTTTTATTGAGAATTATAATTACTCTGATGCTCCTTCATATTTTAAAATCTTAGAATTGAAAAAGAAACGTATTTTTTTGGATATTTTGACTTTGTACAAGATTGTAACTATCCTCTCTAACTCTCCAGATCTACTCAGTAAGGTTTGTTTTAGTCTACCTGTTCGATAACTTAGAAACCATAAATTGTTCTATATTCCTTATTACAGAACTAATTATTATCAGATTGCTTCCTTAGTAAGGATGATTAAAGCTGCCAACTTGAATTGCACTAATCATAATTTAGAATTTTTGCAAAGAGTTTGCAGATACAATAATTTTTAAATGTAAGTTATTGGGATTTGTTTAAGGTTGTTTGTTGTTGTGCATTAGTAGGCATTAGATTTGTCATATTTATAATTTAAATTACTTATAATTAGGTTAAGGTTGTAATATCAGTATAGTAATTTTGTATTTAATAATCTTGTTGCATTTTAAAAATTAAAAATAAATAACTAAAACGAAAACCAATAAAAGGTCCGAAATCTGTAAGACATTAAGTGTAACGATGTTGATAAGAAATGCATAGGGCAAACGAGCAGTTGACCATCGTTTACCATTTTGTAAAATAATGTCCAAAATATTTCCAGAAACTTCCAACTATTTTTTAAATATTTGCTTTTTAAACCAATGTTCATTTTTTCATCAATACGAAGCCAATGATCTATCAGGAGATTAATATACAACATTTTTTGAGCTGGGATTTTTTGTGATCACATAATTGGAGCGTTCTTTTTATTGGGAAATTTAAATGCAGGTACTCGATACTTAGATTTATTAGAAAGCATCAGCGTTGATCGAAATTATAGATTCTTGAGCAAGATGCAGCTCGTTCCCATTATATGCATTATTGCAGGTCAGTTTCTAAATGAGACGCTTCCTGGTTGGAAGAGGTCGTATTTAATGGCTCGCCAGATCACCCGATTTGTCTCCTCTTGATTTCTTTTTATAGGTACATCCGAAATTTAAAAAAAATGCAACCCAACCTTAATCAACAGCATGAATGCCATCAAATTACACCCGATATTCTTCGCAATTTCCGGATCTGATAAAGAATGAGTAAGTAGAACTAGCTATTCTGGGTCAAGTTACGTTAAATACTAGAATATATATATATACAGGGTGTCAATTTGAAAACTTCCCACCCCTATTATCTCGAAACGGGTTAGGTTTTTATAAAATCGCTAGGACACGTCGATTTTATTATCGAGGGGGAACAATTTTTATGCAGAAATCACTTCGCCTCTTTCAACCCCCTACCCCCAGAACCTCCCTCTCAAAAATCTTAAATGGCAATAGGGGTTGAGTGATACCTCATTTGAAAGAACTTTTTATTCTCTACATTTTGGCACCTTATTTTTTAAATTTGAGTGCTGCGTTGCCAAGTTAGGGTTATTTAAACATTGTTAAATTACTTGTTATTAAACATTATTCCTGTAAGTGTTTTAATTACGTTAAAGCTATGATTTGCATTGAAACATGTTATTTAGGTTAATATTATTTTTACTAAATATTTGCATAGCCGTTACAATTATGGTCTTTACAAAAGCACGCCTAAAATTTATTTTATTAACACATCTACTTTAAGAGGTGTTCAAAGTGTTCTCCATTGTTCTCCAAACAAAAATAAAGTCTATTCTCAAATTCTTCCCGAACATTCTGAAATACCTCTTCTGGAATAGTCCTACTTGCCTCTGTAATTCTACTTTTTAAATCTTCGATATCATCAGGCTGAGTTTTGTAAACAACCGATTTTATGTGCCCCCATAAAAAAAAATCTAACGGCGTTAAGTCTGGTGACCTAGCAGGCCATTCTATCGGTCCCCTTCTACCAATCCATTGGTTAGGGAATCTGTTATTCAACCACTCCCGCACTGGCCGAAAATAATGCGGCGTAGCTCCATCTTGCTGAATGTGTAGTTCGTTTTCTTGCAAAATGTTACCAACTTGATTTTCCAGTTCAGTTGTTATCAAAGGATCAATTACATCTTCAAGTAGGTATAAGTAGAGCTCTCCAGTTAAGTTTTGTTCAATAAACAACGGTCCTATAATAGCATTTCCAAGAATACCGGCCCAAACATTAATTTTTTGTGGCCGCTGTTTAGCACCCTCTCTGAAAATGTGGGGATTGTCCTCACTCCAGTATCGACAATTCTGTCTATTGACATGGCCGTTTAGGAAAAAGGTACATTCATCACTGAAGCAAATGTTGCTTACCACAATTGCACGAGTGTTTATTAAGTTGGACATAATTTCGCAAAACTCTATTCTCCTATCAAAATCGTCCTCATGAAGTTCCTGTAAAATTTGCATCTTGTACGGATGATATTTATGTAACTGTAATGCTCGTCGTACAGTTTCATGTGACATTCCAGTTAGACGTGCTACTGTACGGAGAGAATTGGTGGGTTCTGCAACGAATGTTCCCAAAATCTCTACTTGAGCATCTTCGTTTAAAACACGCCGACTTGCCCTTTTTTTGTTTCCAACTGAACCCGTTTCATTAAATTTAGCTACTACGTCCAAAATGTATCTGTGACTTACATTACAATTAGGATTTCTATTATTAAAAACTTCTGCCGTTCTTCTTGCGCATCTTCCTTGCTCGCCATAAATAAAAATCATTATAATTCTTTGCCTAAGCGTGTATACCATAGTAACTAACAATAACACACAAATTATCGAAATAAATTTTAACTGATTTAAATACCTAGTGACATTGACTGGTGGGAAAGTTCACTAAATACTATTTTAAATTTCGGATCATATCATCGAACTGTATTGAGACGAATTTCATTGCAAACGAAAATAAACAAAAAAGAAAAAAAATTAAATGTTTATCTTTCATGACCAAAAGAATTTGTCGGATTGATAAACACTTTCAGTGAGAAATGCACCGGTTCGCTTTATGGTCAAACACGTTCCAATAGAAATCATAGCTTCAACGTATTTAAAACACTTACAGGAATAATGTTTAATAATAAGTAATTTAACAATGTTTAAATAACCCTAACTTGGCAACGCAGCACTCAAATTTAAAAAATAAGGTGCCAAAATGTAGAGAATAAAAAGTTCTTTCAAATGAGGTATCACTCAACCCCTATTGCCATTTAAGATTTTTGAGAGGGAGGTTCTGGGGGGGTAGGGGGTTGAAAGAGGCGAAGTGATTTCTGCATAAAAATTGTTCCCCCTCGATAATAAAATCGACGTGTCCTAGCGATTTTATAAAAACCTAACCCATTTCGAGATAATAGGGGTGGGAAGTTTTCAAATTGACACCCTGTATATATAAGATTTTTTTGGACCGCTGTACAAAGAATTCTCAAATATTATAAATGAGACCCATATAAAATTCACCTTCTTTACCAATTCTCTCAAGAATTAAATAATGATGACCACGTGTTGCAATTTTGTAAAATAATGCCAAAAATATGTCCAGATACCAACCACTGCCTACTTGGGCAAATGTTTATTTTTTCTCAATAGCAGTGTTTATTGACATAATTGTCATCAATGTCCTGACAAAAATTCCAGGACATATCAATAAATAAATCTATAATTAAATATCAAGTTTAACTCTTGGGTTGGAATTTTTGGTGATCGCATAATTAGACCGTTCTGAAAATAATACATTTTCCAGCAAGACGCTGCACCTCCCTATTATATCCATTACTGCAGGTCAGTTTTTAAATGAAACGCTTTCTGGTAGATAGGTTGGAAGGAGTGTTATTTAATGGCCCGCGAGATCACCTGATTTGTCTCCTCTTGATTTCTTTTTGTGAGGATATCTGAATTTAAACAAAAATGCTATCCAGCTAATCAAAATTATGGATGTTTCAGCAAGATGCAGCTCTTCCTTATTATATGCAGTAGTGTATGGCAGTCTGAGTTCAACTCTTCCTGGTAGATAGGTTGGAAGGGGTATTATTTAACGGGCATCGAGGTCACCCGACTTCTCTCCTCTTGATTTCTTTCTGTGAGGGCATCTGAAATAAAAAAGATATGCAACTCAGCCTTAGTCCTCAGAAGATTTATAGAATACCATGAAAGCCATCAAATTACACCCGAAATCACTTCACAGTGTCTGGATTTAATAAGAGAGACAGTAGAAGTAGCTATTCTGGGTCAAGTTACAATAAATACTGAGAGGAGTTTTGTGGATCACTGTACAAAGGATTCTCAAACATTATAAATGACACCCATATAAAATTCTAGATAAGATAATTACCATCGTTTACAATTTTGTGAAATAATATCCATAATATTTTTAAATACTCCTAACTACTTGCTTATTTAGACGGATGTTCACTTTTCTCTCTATGGCAATATTACTCGATATATTTGTCCCTACCATCTCGACATGAATCTAACATGAGGTTGATACAGAACACCCTCAGAAATTAAACTTTTGAGCTGGGATTTTAAGCGATCACATAATTGGACCATTTTTCTTACCAGTAAATTTAAATGAAGATACTTACCTGGATTTGTTAGATAATACCAGCGTTGATCAAAATTATGGATATTTCAGCAAGACGCAACACTTCTCCATTGCAGTAATGCATATACTGCAAGGTAGTTTTTCAATAAAACGCTTCTGGATAGATAAATTGAGAGAAGGGATGCTATCAAATGGCCCACGGTATCATCCGATTTGTCTCCTCTTGATTTCTTTTTGTTAATTTTGAAAGTAAATAATAATCTTAATCCTTGGATTTATAGAATCATATGAATGCCATTAAAATACCCCCGATATTCTTCACAATGTCCGGATTTGATAAGAAATGAGGCAGTAGTTCTGGTTTAAGTTACGATGGCCCTTAGGAGGAGTTTTATGGACCACTGTACAAAGAATGCTCAAACATTATCTTAATTTTTCTTTCGATAGCGCTCTTAATCTATATAATTGTCACTACCATGCCGACATAAATTCCAGGATTTACCATGAGGTTGGCAGACAACATCCTCAGAAATTAAACTTTTGGGCCAAGATTTATTATGCATTACTGTAAAGTAGTTTCTAAATAAAACACCTTCTGGTTCTAGACGGATTGCGAAAAAGGGTGTTATTGAATGGCCCGCAGGATCACCCGATTTGTCTCCTCATGATTCCTTTTTGCGAAGCTATCAAAAATTGAATATTTATTAACAAATTTACCAAATAACCTCACTAATGAATGTCATTAAATTACACTCGATATCTTTCACAAAACAGGAACACTTTGAACAGTTGCTGTACTATTGTATACAGGTGAATGGAGATGGCGGATATTTTCAACAGCTAATTTACCAATCAATAAAATTAAATTAAATTTTTGTAATCGGTAGCTCAAATTTAAAAAACGAGGTACCTTTTCAAAGAAAATTTAATGCCTCTTTAAAAGATGTATCCTATATCTCTTGGTATGTGAAAAATAAGGGTGAACATCACGAAGTTTCAATAATAGAATTTACGTGTAAATATATGCCTGTAAAGACAAAAGTATACGTTAAAATATATATTTATTTTTTTAAATATTTATATTCATTTTTTTTTGAAAGGCTTGTAAGTTAAACAACATCTATTTAAAATTCAATCTTGAAAATGTCCAAAATCAAAAAAAAAATTTTTTTAATCCCCAAAAAAATTTTTTGGTATTTAGGACATAATAAGGTATATAAAGTAGGATACCCTGTATATAAATACCTACTTTCTTATGTAAAAATGATATTCTTAAAACCCAGGCAACAGCTTCCTTTATTCAAAAGCTATTTTACAAAAGGCCTACCCCATGTAATATTTCATTTTGGTATACATTTCTCGGTTCCTATATAATCATCAACAATAATAAATTGGTCAAACAGTCGGTATATCACTTCCGTGAAACGTGATTGTCACGTTTTTCTTAACGTCCGGCCGGCCGTCTTTTAGCTTTTTTTTCTTCCTAATCCTTAAAGAAGTCGCGAGGTCACGTCACGGGCAAACAAAGCAACTCTCACAAAAATATTGAAAATTTAATTAAATAATCCCTAAGTGGCATTTAATGGCGGCAATTACGACGAGCAGGAAACGGACACCGCTTATCAATAAAACAGATAGAAAACTTGAATTCCTTGATAATGGTTCTTCACGAGTTGCACAATTATAAAGGAAGAAGCACCGCCGATGATCGAAATGCCATAAACCATAAAGAACGAAGAATTTCTCTTCTTGTCGCTTCTTCTTTATTTCTTCTTCCTTTTTTGCTTATTTTAGGACATCAATGCCGACGTTGGTTACGGTACGATTTCCTGAACTGACGATGATGGTGGGCTTTCACTCACATCGGCAGTTTTTGATTTTTTTTTATCGTGGTATGTAAGATTAACTTTAATCGACAATGATTATTTTGATTTAGATATGTTGCAGAAAAAAGGATTTACATTTCAACAGTAATTAATATATAATTAAGTACTAATAGGGTTCTACAATATTTAAAATATTAATCTCATCAGTAACTCAAACCAACTCAAAGGAGACATGAGTTAGGGATCAAAATTTAAATCGTCTAAGAACTCCTGTATAGCAATAGGATCTTTCCATTAGACATCCTTTTATAACAATTTCTTATCATAGTGATTTTAATGTCCCAAAGTTTAATGAGGTTCAAATGAGTCTCAAAACGGTCCTAAACTTGTACTGGTATGGGGTTTTAGGGATATTCTTGCCCTAAATCAGCTTAACAAAGTACCTAATATTAATAGGAGGTATCTCGATGTAGTTTTGTCAAGTTTGTGCTGGTCAGTCGTCAGGTCAGAGATGCCTATGCGAGAGGACATCCATCATCCTGCCTATAAAATAATTCTTAAATTTTCAAAAATTGTATGCAGACATGTCTGCTGTGAATTGGAGAATGTTAAATGGTCTCACGGATGTAGACATGTCATTAAATAAACTGTATAAGACAATCATGATGGTCGTAGACTCTGTACCCGAGTTTAAAAGCAGGGGTCATAGGTGTCCTTGCTGGTAAAATAAGGAAATCATTGGCAAACCTAAATATAAAATCATTTCTTTTTAAATAAACTGAAGCAAGTAACGAAAGGGGCAAATCAGTTAATTGGGCTTGCTTGTTTTGAATATATATCCAGTACAGAAAATTAAGTTTTATCTGATTGGGATCGTATGGGCCAAGTCTTTCTGGGGATTTGTTCATCAACGTAAAAATGCTACTCGTAGTGCAATAGCAGAACCGTATACTCTAAAAGTTTTATCTCCCTTAGGTTCATCAGACCCCAAATTGATAACAACTATCTATGAAATGACCATTCTCCCAAACGAGTTATCGACTCGACCAAGGAATCGCATAATCAGAGGATTAAGAGCAAGTTACTTAGCTGTCCCAGCAGCTCCAGATCCTTTTGGTCTCTTTCCAAATCTGTTAAGTACAATTTTAGCAAACAATCAATACCTCCACTAACAGATGAAAATGGACAATTGGAGACCACATCAAAAGAAAATACCAATATGCTAGCCAACTTGTTTTCTTCACATTCCACCCTACAGGTTCCAGCCGGAAAAAACACCACCAACAACGGAGCAGGTCAATCACAAAATGGTAAAGTTAACTTTTTGCTACCGAGATGTCCGAAAGACGTTGCAAAATCTAAAGATAAATAAAGCAACACTACTCGACGGGATACCTGCCCTGGTACTAAAACAGTGCGCAAATGAACTTACTTCTGCACTTTCTAGGCTATTTAACCTATCTATGTATAGGGGACTTTTCCAACGTCCTAGAAAATCGCTGCAGTGCAACGGAAGAAGGACAAAAAACTACACCATCCAAGTACCGCACGGTTGCTCTGCTTCAAATCATTTCAAAAGTCATGGAAAAGGTCATTAACGCAAACCTGCTAAAGAATCTGGAAAAACACAATATAATCAACGATAGACAATGATCAGAAAAAATAATAAAAATTAAAAAACAGATCAGCAGCCGACATACTAACTTATGTCACACATCTATGGTACAAGGCCATTGAACAACATGGAGAAACAAGAGCGGTGGCATTGGATATGTCCAGAACTTTTGGCAGACTGTGGCACTAAAATCTGTTAAACAAATTGAATGTCTTGGGTCTTTCCGCGACACTTTGCTCCTGGTTTTCCAGTTTTTTAGGGGATAGATCTATTTATGTTGTTTTAGATGGACGCAAATCTGACATCTTTAAAATTAATGCAGGAGTTTCTCAGGGGGCAATAGTTTCACCAACACTCTTGTTAATATACATTAATAACTTACAACTAAACAATACAAAAAACCCTCTCTATTGTTTTGTAGATGATGGATTTTGCGGATTGTATCCTGTATTATACCACCTTTCATCAAGAGAGTTTCATAGCAAAAGAATTATACAAGTATCTCAACGAAGATTTAGAAAATATAGAAAAGTGGAGAGTTCGTAACCTCGTATAGTTTAATGCAGGAAAGACGCAGGCAGCTGTTGTTACCAAAAAGATGATCATAGGTGGCCCCAACATGATCAACAAAAATGGCTTATTCTCTAAAAGTCTCAGATTCGGCCGACCATAGAATATTGCTCGCACATTTGGAACGCTGGTCCCAAGAACGCTTTAAAACTTCTGAACGGCCTACAGAAACGCGCTGTACGACTTGTCAACAACCCTGAATATAAACTAAATATACTAAACTTGACAGTTTGAAACACCAAAGAGCCATCGGAGATTTATCTGTTTTTTATGGATACGTTAGTGGAAAGGGTTCCCAAGAAATAGCACAGATTCTTCAACCACTTTTGACTCCTGCCCGACGAACACGATAGACAGTGAGAAATCATGAATTTTTGGCCGAGGCGCTATAGGTTTTCCTTGCAAGTATGTCCAACTATAAAAAAAACTACTCTATCTATACCTCTTGTTTTGCTGATGAGGATAACAATGTATTATAATACCACTTCATTTAAAATTAATTGATATTAAATGATATTGAAAAGCAATGAGCTGCTCTGATGTGATATATTTTGTCTCTTGGAAAACTATAGGTAAACTATCCAAATAATTAAACCGAACTTGCATGAGTGCTGCGTACTTTCCAATTACATAGGATGCAGTCTGACGAGCCTATTGATATCCCTGGTTATGTACTAATTCCCAAATTTTCACGCAAGCAATATACACTTGGTGGTACTCTTATTATGTTAGAGAAAGCTTTTTTAACTAAATTTGTGTTTATTACTATTGACAGATTTAATCATCTATTGATTGAAAAGGTGTGCGAGTTTTCTATTGTATTTAGCAGTAAGTTAAATTTGTATGTTTTAGAATTGTATCGATCTCCATCTGATAATTTAGATTTGTTTTTAGAAAAGTTAGAAAAGTGAAATTTCGGTTAATGCGATGTTGATTCTGACTGGCGATCTTAATGTAAATTTTTAAGACAAATCTAATGGATCAAATCGAATGCTTTTTAATCTGTTAAACTCATTTAATTTTAAGATGCACGTGGATCAACCAACCCGGATTTCAGCATTTTCTTCCTCACTGATAGATTAGTTCTGTACAAATTTTAACCAACACGAAAATCAGTGTACAACAATCAATGCCGGTTTGTCTGACCGAGAGGCAACAGTGGGATTAGTAAAGCTTAATAGTGCAGCAAATGAGAATAACTTTGGACGCGTTAGACTTTATACTAGAGCTAATTTCCGCAAATTCTCTTTGCTTTGCAATATGTCAAGTTGGAATAATGTATTGACTACTGTTAACCCACTGCATAGCTTTCATCAAATAGTATTAAACAATTTTAACACTGCTTTTCCTGTTTTCAATATTAAGAAACGAAATAGAAAACCTTGGTATACTAAGGGTTTACGAGTATCTGGGCAAAATAATGTCTTGGTTATTCCAAGTACCTTAGATTCCAATGTCCTCAATTCCTTCTACTATGATATTGCTAGTAACCTTGCAGCCAATCTCTCACAAAAAATAGATCCCAGGAGCTATCTCAGCAATGTGGTAGTAGCCGAATCTTTCTTTTTTGCCCCCACAAGTGTAGAAGAGCTTAAACAGTTAATGGTTAATATTAAGAATAAGAGTTCATCAGGTTGGGATGGGCTTTCTCTTAAAATATTTTCTGCTTTACCTCTTGTTGCTTTGCAAGTCTTGGCCGAGTCAATTAACTTTTCAATTATGTCTGGAGTTTTCCCAGAGTTCTTAAAAAGAGCAATGATTGTTCCTCTTTACAAGGGTGGCGATCGCGACTGTCCTTCTAACTTTAGACCTATAGCGTTATTGCCTACTTTAGCCAAGATAGTGGAACGGCTCGTTAAGATGAGGATGGTTTCATTTTTAAATAGGTTTGGCGTATTGAGTCTTCAGCAGTTTGGCTTTCGTGAGTCTGTGAGCACAAATGATGCTATCTTTAGCTTTTTAGAGCACCTGTACAACCGACTGAATGTTGGTGAAGTTGCAGCAGCGGTATTCTGTGACTTGTCCAAGGCACTTGACTGCGTGAGTCACAGAGTGCTGCTGATGAAACTGGAGCTTTATGGTTTTAGAGGAACTGCCCTTGAATGGTTTCGTTCCTACTTATCAAATCGTGTCCAGGCTGTCAAATTTAATGGTGGTATCTCTAAGGAACTTAATATAAATGTGGGTGTTCCGCAAGGATCAGTACTTGGTCCTTGCTGCAAGGTAACTGGCAAATTTACATTGTTTGCCGATGATACCACCATCCTCTGGCACGACTCTGATGTTTCTCAAATGGAGGCCAATATACGTGCAGATTTGTTAAAAATAAAAGACTGGTGTGGTGCATGTTTTTTGACATTTAATGTTTCCAAAACAAATATCCTTAATTTTAAATGTAATACAAAGGATATATGTTTAAATAATGAAGCCATCACCATGCCACCGTGCAGTAAGTTTTTGGGTCTTTTCATAATACAAGTTCCTTAAATTTGAAGACCATATTGTGAATGTATGTGGAAAAGTCTCATCAGACTGCTACGCCCTAAGGGTTATTGCCACCAGTCTTAATTTCTCCATCGCCAGATCTGTATACTTCGCGATTATCGAGTCGCACCTTCGACATGGAATTTGCTTTTGGGGTTCATGTTCAAATTCACTTTTTATTTCAGTGTTTATACTCCAGAAAAGATCCATTAGATATCTATGTGGGGCCAAGCCTCGTGACTCATGTCGCCCGCTTTTTGTAAGTCATAATTTTTTAACCCTGTGTTGTATTTTTATTTTGGAAACAGTTTGCTTAGTTTTTAGAAAATATAAACAGGAACTCCACTTAGGAAGCCACTATAATACGCGACAAAATTATTTGTTGAGGCTACCCATTCCTCATTTTGAACTTGTCCGTAGCTCTATCATATATGGAGGTAGAAAGCTGTTTAATAAACTCCCACTAGAAATAAGACAACTTAAGACTGAAAAAAGCCTACGTACAAGGACGAAAATATTTCTTGCTAGTAAAGCGTACTATAGTTTAGGTGAATTTTTTAATGATTAGCATTTAAGTATTTTTCAAAGTTTTATATAATTTTATTTTATTTTAAATTAGTTTCTCGTTTTTATTCCTTTAATGTACATTCTATTGGCTTTTTCTACAACTTCTATGTTTATATTGAGAATAAAGCATTTTTGAGTTTGAGTTTGAGTTTTTACCACCTCCCAAAACCAACGGCACTCTGGATTGTCCGTAATATCTAGAGTGTAGAGATGACTGATTTCGAGATTGATTAGAGGCAGTAATTGTCTGGTGAGATAAACAGAGAGCCGGTATGTGTTAGCCTGTTTCCCTCTCCAGAGTCGTTCGTTGGTTAGCAGACTATTAAATGACGCGACAGATATAACTTTGGCTTTGCCGATTATAGGTTTGAGGTTTACCCAGTTGCGGAAATCGCAGCATAGCGATGGAATCCGCTTCCTAATTACCTGAGAGCCCCACATAAGCTAAATCCTATGAGCCTCCTTTACTAGTTCCTTTGGGACCTTTATACACTCCAGTACAAGCTTAAAGCTTACATTTTCGGCCGTTATTGTCTAATAGTTGAAAGTTTTCATAAGACTCTCTTATATTTTTAAAAGACCTTAAGAACAGCTTATATAGAACTAAGATATTTGATTGGTGTATATTACTTATGCTCTCATACGGAGAGCAGACGTGAACCTTCACAAAATTAAATTTAGACAAAAATTCGTAAAACTTAGCTATTGGGGGCCTATTAAAAGACACATATCAGGAATATCGCTCATATATAAAAAGCGTAATAAGTAAATCAGAATGGAAATTAATACAGTTAATGCTATAAAAAGAGCAGTATCACTTAAATGGAAATGGGCAAGCCATAACGAACGTATCACTGACAATTGATGGAATTTAAAAATTGAAAATTGGCGCTCATATGAAGAGAAAAGATCCAGAGGCAGGCCACAAAAGAGATGGAAAGATGACAATCATATTCAGATCTGCCGTCTTGAAAATAGAGATGCGTGGCAATAGTTAGTAAAGGCCTATATCCAGTTTTGGAAGGATAGAGATTAGGCTAAAAAAGAAAAAAAAGGAAATCCTTAATAGCGGCTCTACTGTCCGAGCAAATTGAAACGACTGTATTGCGATGTCCACAATTTAAAATTTCCTGTCTGAATTTTAACAAAGCGAATACTTCAGGTGTAAAATTAATAGCTTGCTTCCCCGGCCTGTACCAACTCCGTCGTTCATTCTGGAGCCCCCTGTGTATTAGGTGGTATTCTGTTTACTAATGCAGGCCTATCAAGCCTTACCACTTGCCCTTAGAGCCAACTATTATTGGTGTTAATTGCTAATTAGTACCTGCGATATCGAAAGCTTGTGACCAAGCACGATCAGTTTCACCAGCACGTAGTTCAACGAGGACATGAAATCTGTACGCAGTTTTCATGAGAGGCGCAAACGAATCTCAACAGCCACAGAACACAAATATAGAGAAATGCGTGTTGCCTAATAAACAGACAGAAATTCCATTGACGTTATTGACAAAGACGGGGGCAACCATCTTGGGTGGCGTGCGGCGGGAAATTTAAGCCTGATCTATTACGCGATATTTTAATTTGAAGTAATTTGCAGAATTACAGAAGTTGATGCGTTAACTGACGAGTGTTATATTTAAATAGAATTTTATTTTATTTTAAAATTATTAAAATACGCTGATCAGTTTTAAAATACCTACATTTTATTAAAATTGTTATTTTTAAAGGATGGGAGGACATCCCTCATCACTTTATTCAAGAATTAACACATCAACTAAAATAATATTTGATTTAAATTTAGTTCTCAAGATATTGCTTATTTCGGAAATTTAAAATATTTAGATATAGATACTTACCAAGAATTATAAATTGGCACGATAGGTATAGGAACAAATTTGAAATAAAAAAAAACAAAACATAACTCTTTTAAATATTTTATTTTAAGATGAATTAAAATAAATTTAACAAAGGGTTTTAAAATGCATGAAAATAGTTATAATATATTCTAAATTAAATACTGTTAAATGTAACTATGGTATTAATAAGACCTTTTATGTAAAAAATGGAATTGTGGCATGTATAAAGCATATTTTAACTGAAAATCCTAATAATTTCTGGATTTTCAGAAAAACTTACTTGTTTTTTTTTTTGTTTTCATAAGAGTTAAAAACATTATAAGAAACATGTAACAATTAAACATATATATTTTTTAACCATCAATACAATTGTAACAAAATAATGAAAAACAAAATGTAAACTCTAATAACAACAAGAACTGAACCTATTTCTTGAAATAAATCTGGCTTCTCATTGTGAATAAGTTAATTAATAATAACTAGATATAACACAAATACATATGTACAAGTTAGTAGGCATGTTTTTTTTCTTTTTTATTTTTTTTAGTATAATCAAATAAAAACAAAATACAACTTTGGTTTTTGGTTAGTCACAATCGGGTAAAGATGTCACAAGTCAGAGGGTCAGGAGTATATTTTGTATTTCATCCTAATGATCCAAAATATGTAAGTCTTTATTATTAGTAAGTATTGATTATCACAGTAGCATGATCACAATTAAGGTTCTATAGTCGAAGTCGTTTATAATAGTCAGTGACGTCAGAAAAAACCAACAAGCAACACAACTAGAGTGGCTTAAAATAATATTTAATTCCCTAAATACAAAATCCATTAAAAGCCGGTGACACGCGCCTACTCCAATTGTGTGAACTCAGTGGCTGTTGTCATAGGCCCGCCTTGCTCGCATAAATCGCGCAGTGGTGCCAAGTATATTGCTCGTCCTTTTCTCTCTTGTTTCGCGGTAAATGGGGCAGCGAGATAAACAGTCATTACTTTTAACAGAATGGCAACGCCTATAAACGCAGAAACATGCTTTCCTTGTTATACGTTGATTTGATACATCCCATGGGCGTGTTTGCGGGTTTATTGTTTATTTTAGTGTTGTTGCAGTTGCTTGCGTTATTATACGTTATTATAATAAGTAATATATATTAATATATATTATAAATTTATTTTATTACTTATAATATTATTAATTTACGGTATTTTTCTTCGGTGTTTAATACGGTGTTTTTGTTTTTTTGTTTGTGAAATTTGTGAAAAAAGTGTATTTCAAATATTAATTTTTAGTATAATGGAACAGGGAGAAGCTTCGACTAGTCGTGAACCTCCCCCAAAAAAAGTGAAAAAACATTTAACTATGGGCGAACATGCAATGGTAAAAACTGTATATGAAAGTATTCGCGCTCAAAATCCCGATTTATGTGCCGAAGACGCAGCAAATTTGTGCGGAAGTTTAACAAAATTATGTCCTAGGACAGTTTTCCGATCGCTTAAAGTTAATAACAAGAAGCAAAAAAAGGAAACAAGAGGTAGAAAGAAAATTGTTCTAGAGGATGATATAAAATATATACTTCGCCGCAAAGTGCACAGTTTTTTTTTTAGAAATGAAATGCCAACACTAAAGAAAATTAAGGCTGAAGTAGATGATGATGATTCTTTAACCAAAATATCCCTTGGAGTTTTAAAGCGAACATTACGCGGTTTAAACTTCCGGTATTTGAAGCGAAATCGCAAAAGCTTTTTAATTGAGAAAGATGACATTGTGTTGTGGCGAAGAAAATTTTTAAAACAAATACGTGACCATAGGCTTAAAGGGAATAAGATCTATTATACTGACGAGACTTGGTTAAATGAGGGACACACTCGCTCAAAAGTATGGCAGGACTTAAATGTCACAAGCTCACGGCAAGCATTCCTTGACGGGTTATCGACAGGCTTGAAATGTCCTTCCGGTAAGGGCCGTCGTCTGATTATTACCCACATAGGTAGTAACTCTGGATTTTTGGATGGCGGGCTTAACGTTTTCGAATCTAAAAAAAGTGGCGACTACCATCAAGATATGAACAGTGACGTATTTGAAAAGTGGTTTTCATCAGTATTACGGCTTGTGGAACCCGGTTCGGTGATCGTTATAGACAATGCGCCGTATCACAGTCGCCGAGTAGAAAAATTACCTACTTCTGCTTGGCAAAAAGCCGACATAATAGACTGGATAAAATCAAAAGACATCCAGTTTGATGAAAATTTGCTAAAAGTACAATTGCTTGATATTGTCCGGGTACATAAAGACCGGTATATTAAATATGTTGTCGATGAAATGGCGCATAAATGTGGAGTTACTCTATTGCGATTACCTCCATACCACTGTGAGCTAAATCCGATAGAACTTATATGGGCGCAGATAAAAGGTGAAGTTGCGAGAAAAAATACAACCTTTAAATTAAATGACGTTAAGCTGTTGTTAAGTGAAGCTATTAATGGCGTGACAGCAGATGATTGGAAGAAGTGTATTGGGCACGTCATTAAAGAAGAACAAAAAATGTGGGATTTGGATACGCAAGCTGAAGTTATGGTTGAACCTCTTATTATCACTCCTGGTTTCGAAAGTAGTGATAGTGACGATTCTTGGACCGCATCAGATAGCGAATGACTACTCTATCATAGTATACTCGCTACTATATAAGTTTTATTTCATAGTTATTTATAATTTTTTACGTTATTTAGTTTAAGTCCCAAATACAAAATCTTATTACAAAGTTTGTCTGATCTTTTTTAATAAAAATTTTACATGAACATTGTTTTTTTGGGAGAACCCCATACGTCCGAAAACCCGTATATCCAAATCGCGCGAGGAATCCCGAAGAGGCACCGTCGGCTTTGAAGAGAGATAAGGGAGAGAGAGAGAGAGTTGGGCTGGGTTGCGTACAGAGACAGAAATCGCCTAGAAAACTATGTCTATTATCTTTAGTTTGACTTTGGCTTTGTGTTTCTTTTAAATACGTAATTTAATAATAGGTTATAATAATAATCCAAATTAATGTTTAAGTAAGTGTTTTAAAATAATAACCTATAACCTACCTGAAAATTAAAGTGGGTATACCTTCATAAGGGATATTTTAGGGATACAACCCTTGTACCTAGTACTGCCAACTATAGGTAACCTAGCACTGCAACTCATAGAGAAATATAATAAAAGGCCTTTATTTTAGAGAAATATAATAAACAAACCTTTTGTTATAGTTCTCTATGCTGCAACTTATAACCTACCTGAGAACTAAAGTGTGTATACCTGCGTAACGGATATTTTAGGGATACAACCCTTATAGCTAGTACTGCAGACTATAGGTACCTGACCTACCTGAAAGAGTTTTAGGGTTTGCGACGCTGATTATTTACTAAAAATTCTACCCGTAATTAGAATAATAGGAAAGTAATAAATAGGTTCTCGAACTTGCAATGCCTTTATTTTAACATTTAACACGACGTTTCGGTTGGTAGTATCCCCAACCGTTATCAAGTGTAAACTGTAATTATATTTATTACTACTCTACCAATGTCTATCACCTTCAAAAACAGAATAATAGGAATTATATATATAATAGGAATTTATAAATATAGTAAAGGTACTAAGCCCATATGTGAAATTCAAATTATTTTATCTTTTAAAACTAGAAGCTCTTTGTATGAAATAAGCTGGAGATAGGAAGTACATATTTACGTCTTTATTACTATCCCATTATAATAGGCATTATAAATAATAACTAAAGAGAAATTGTTGCCGCCACTGAATTTATTTCCCTCTTCCCTTGCTTCACTTGGCGCGCCCTAAAGCTGAAAATACGTCACTGACTATTATTTCCGTCTCCTAGTATAAATAATACTTTAAAGGGTTTTATATTAATCTATAAATTTACTTTAAGCAAATAACATGATTTTAGTTATGGGTCAGTAAATAAAATAGGACTGTAAAAAGCATAACATTTACTATCAAAATGTCTCAGAAAAATATTTAAGCAACAATTAAAATAATTTAAATTCAGCGATTTTCAAAAAGCTGAATTGACTTTTTAAAAATAAGATATTATCTACTAATATCTAGCGTTATCTATTACCTGAAAAGATTAAAAAACAAAATGATTCTGATTATGTATCATGAATATTAAATGAGGATATTCAAGATTTCTGTTTTTTGTCGGCTTTTTATTTCAATCCTTTAAATATTTATAAATTATTAGGCTAGTGTTACCTTGAACAATTTTTTTTAACAATGTCATGCTGGTCACAAAAAGAGAAGTCCTTAAAAAATGTTAATAAACCAACCAAAACTTTTTCTATAAATGACCATAGCTATCCAAAAATGTGTATAACTTAAGGTGGATTAAGTCGATTAGGGAAATAAGTTTTTAAGAAGGATATGTCAATCTGGATCTCATCACTTTCTTTAAACTGAACAAATAGGTGTTATGTTTCTACTCAATCTGAATTAACTGAATATCAAATAGAAACATGTCATCCATTTTTCTCCAAGAGATCAAACAAAAAGAAAACAAAGGTACGAACACAAAGTCATCATCAAGTCTCATCAAATCCATGTAATTGCAAAAAAAAAAAAAAAAAAAAAAAATTACATGGATTTGATGAGACCGTGACTTTGTGTTCGTACCTTTGTTTTGTAACTGGATATAATTTCTACTACAGCATTCTACTTAAGTCACACAGGATTATCAGGGTTGTTAAAATCAGAACCGGAAGTTTTTGGAGCAAACTCGATAATTGGTGACATTTTTAGTCAGGCTTACATGATAGATCTTTCTCCAAGATTTTTGTAAGAATGGATTCAATGGAAATTTAAACAAATCTATGATTTCTGTGACTGCCTGGGTAATTCCTAATATACAAACTAGTGCATAAAGTATATTGTGCATGAATATCTTAATCTAGATGAAGACAACGAAAAGGAAATACTAGACATTTTCCCAGTGGAGGTCCAAGAATTAAAACTGAATTGTAAAAAAAATTTAAATTGAGAACAGTGACATAGATATGTCTAAAATAGTATTGAATCTATAATTATACCCTGGAAAATGATAATACATCCAAGAAGTACCTCAACATTATTAGAAAACACTTAGATATGTTCTAATTTAAATTTACCTGTCTCCTACTCTATGTAGTTTCACGATGATTCGATGTTGGCACATTTGTAAAATAATTTGTCAACTTATGACTCAAAAAAAAAACTAAAAAAGCTATAAAATTACTTAAAAACTTTAAAGTGGAAGAAAATGATAAGGCTTGGCTTGTTTTCCACCCAAAGAGAACCTAAAAAAGTTAATAGTCAAATACGACAGTTAAAATGTCACTATTGTCATATTTGATATACGTCAAAAATTAGTCAATCAGAATCAATCGGCCATCTTGGGTGGCAGACTATTCCGCCCCGCCACACTCAACCTTCATACCGGTGTCAACAGCTCTAGTTGAAGACGTTTGCTGTAATGGTTAGGCATGCTAGACCTTGAAGTCTACCTGCCATATTAATTGATATTATTAGCACCATTCAGATTGTAGTGGTACCTGAGGAAGGTGAAAAATGAAAACTAAATTTTAAACTCAATCACATCACACTTTATTTTCTTAAAGAGAAACTTAGAATACCTTCTTAAAGTGGCAAATATATAACTTATGTACAAAAATACATTTTATTATAAAATAATCAAAGTATCTATATAAATATATTTATATATACATAAGATACACCTATAACTGTCATTGCAAATATTATAAAAATATCTTTAAAAAAACAACAAAATTTTAAGACTCTTAAATAATGTTGTATTTAAGGCACTTTTATCACACTACTACCTTAAATTATTGCTCAAACTCTGGCATCTATCTTCTATTATCACATATTTTTATTGTATATATATATATATATATATATATATATATATATATATATATAGATATATATATATATATATATATATATATATATATATATATATATACGTATTCTTCATCTGCACTGGCCATCCCAAATTCCTTAATAGCCATCCTTTACCAAGGTCTCCAAGGTCTCTCCTCACCATGCTCCTCACACTGTTCATCCTTCCTTACCACCAAAGATAAAGGTTTTTGTTGCGATGGACAGTACATAGTCTCCATAGGTTCGGGACTGTGACTAGGACTATAACTCGAACTGGACCCAGCGGAAATAGAACTGGCACTCCTTTCTGGTACTATTGGAACCAATAAAGGGACCTGTGAGGGTGCTGCTTGATGATTTTGTCCAGGAGAAGGCAGCACTAAAGCAATATCACCGTTAGGCAACCTTGTAGGTACCAACTGAACTCCAGTTCCACTTCCATTACTTAAGATAATTCCTGATGGAGGTAGTTGAGGCACTTGCTGCTCAAGTGATCTTTGTGGATTGGGTAAAATGTGAACTTGTACTTGTGGCACCTCCTGCGATTTACAGCTTTGCGTTAAACTGGTTGCGAGATGTTGCAGTAGTTTTCGTTTTACAAGTGGTTCCAAACCGGGAAATCTGCCAACTTCTGTGGCGCACTCTGTGAATCCTGCTCTGAATTTGTTGATCGACGATGGGTCGGAGGCAGGGGTCTGTTGTTGTCTTTGAAGGTTCTGGAGGTGTTTGACTGTCATTTCCAGGATGTCGGCTTTTTCTAATTTGGAATGGCGGGCAGGCTGCAAAGAAAGAAAATTTGGTGAGTAAAGGTAGCAAAGGTAACAAAAAGTTAAAAGTAGTAAAAGAGTAGGTAATAGGAATGAGGTTTGGTTGGTTGGCTCTGTGGTTATAGAATTCCGAGTTGCTTAAACAATTACGAAGCTAAAAGGAAAAGCAAATTAGTTGAAATGCATCTTAATCCGATAGCACATTTTGCAAGATCATGCATTTGCAATTTTCAGATGCAAAATCAATGTTCTTTGAGCTGAAAAATGGGAACTAGATATTAGAATCTTTAGATTTAGTGTTGGCTGTCGTAGTAAAAAATGAAGAACAATGTAGGTGAAGACATACGAAGATGTCTCTAATTCAAATACCGTTTACGCTGTGGGGGAGGAAAGAATTAGAAAAGAGAGTGAATGAATCTAATCTGACAAAAGAGAAGTTTTAGCCAATAATATGGATTCAGTGGTTAATAAAGAAAAAAAAATTAGGTCAAGTTGTAAAAGATGGTAGATTGTAAATTAAAGAAGAGTGAATGAAAAAAAAATTATCCTGGAGGAAAAAAAACGGCGATGGAATAAAAAATCAAATTTACTTCGTGAAAGAGGAATTATTATAAGAATGGAGAGGAATCAGCTCGAGAGATTATGAGGAAAAAGGAAAGGTGGATGACAAAAAACAGCTTCAGTATATTCAGTGCATTTGAATATGATTCAAGCAGTGCCAAAATGAGAATACCAGGGAAAAAATTACAGTGGATTGCAAAAAAGAACAGGTTTGATATTCGGTTGGATTTAGATACAGTTCAAGCTAAAAGAGATGATGGATTTTAGGGTAAAGCGAGCATGGATTCCAATATGATTTAAGTAATGAGACAGAGATGATTTAAGAGCAATAAAGTGATGAAAAAAAATAAAATCAAGATGTGAGATTATTAGGATTATAGAAGATAGAACATTATTTTCTATTGTAAAGTAGATAACGAACTATCAGGATTGATATAGAGACTTTGAAAAAAATGGTTTATAATAATTGGAAAGAGACAAATAAATTTAAAAATGACTTTTTTTAATGTTCTCCTGCTCAATCACCAACATTGAAATAAAGTTATGACTTTTTTAATGGTGCTGAATCAGCAACATTGGAAAAATGTAGGTAAGCTTTAGATTAGGAGGATTATTTAACTGCAGTTTAAGAAACTTACGTCTTTTTTCATAGCATCCAGTATTAAAGTTTTCAGTTCATTTAGGCAGTTGTTTATTCGGGCTCGTCGTCTCTTTTCCATGATAGGCTTGTTACTCTGCAAAAATAAGAAAAACTATTAAAATAAATAAAACAAAAAATTAGAAACTTTGGTTTAAAATTTTATTTAAGTAGATAACTCTTAAATTGAAGTTTCAGTTGTTCACTTTAAAATTACGTAATAATCTTTCCAAATTTTGTACTACAGGTATTTGAATTTTTTAGTCCAGGCTTTTGAAATAATTTTTCATTTCTAGGCATTTATAATTAAATATCTCTTATTTAAATTTTAGATGGTTTTGTGTTAAAATCTTGATACTTCATTAAGTAATATTGCTGCTACAATTTCAATTTCCTTAGATCTATATCAAAAATTGGAAAATTTATGAAAAAGTGGATTCGTGAATAAGCACAATAACTAAAACACTAATAACTAAACACGCGCAGGTATTTATATATTTATTCCGTGGTTCTTTTCTTAGTTCGATAATGGTTAGATAATGAATATCCAGATATGTGCAGATTGGGCGCGCAGCTATATAGTAGCCAGCGCCATCACCTGATTTGAGTCCATTAGATTTTTTTCTTTGAAATTATTTATTATTTGTTATTGATAAAAAATCTTCTTAATCCCCTGAATATTGAGTATATTTTTAACAAGATAAGACTCATAAGGGAGCTATAGAGAAGTTAGCACTCTTGCCTCTGATTTTTTTTTCATCAAATCATTTAAATTTCGTTATTTGAACTCGTCAACTTCATGTTTAGAAGACTTAATGAAGGAATTGCTAATTGAAATGTTCCAGAAAATGTTCTACTGATACCTGTAGAACAGAAAAACCGGCTATTTGTCACGTCACTTTTCCTTTTTATTGCATGTATTTGAAAATTTTTTATTGGTGATGCAGATCTTGACCAAGAAATTTCAACCACGTATTATTTTACATAAAAAATAACCCCTAGTTTATTATATAAGCATATGTGGAGAACGCAAGTGTCCTCTGAGATACAAGGTATTGAAATTATAAGAAAAAAACTTAAAATATTTCTATGAAATTTGGGGCATAGAGGGGAAATTAGGGGACCAAGGAAGCTTTTTTTGCATAATTTTTTTTCAATTCTATACTTATATCGATTGTCGATATTTATTAAATTGTCTAAAAAAATTTAATATTGGAATATGACGGGCAATTAAAAATTTCCTTAATAACAGTTTTGCAAGCCAAAAATAATAAATAATATAAGTCTTAAAATTTATCAATGACCACAAATAAAATAAATATAAAAAAGTTTAATATTTAAAGAGAGTAAAAAAAAAATATCTAAAATCTGTCTTATTTAAAAAAAAAGCTAAAAGTCAAGTATAATTCTCGTACAAAAATAACTTTTTTTTTCTTGAAAATTAATAGAATTTTTCTGCATAATTTTTAAGTTCATTGCTATATTTTTTAATTTAAAAAAACCCTAATAAGTAGTTTTATTTGCTATGTTAGAAAATAAAACACTTAAATGAAACACTAAATTTGCTTAAGAAAGCAAGCAAAAAAGTGTAATTCACCTAAAAACTTTAATTATCGACATTTTGTAAAATTCTGAATTAATGAGTCTACTCCCATTGATGTTATTCTAATTATTTTAAAATAAACTCAGGAAAAACTCAAAAACAATTTGCCTCTTCCGGCCTTTCTCTTATGGAGGAAAATAATTCTTTACAGAAATTATTATTTGATATAAGTGTCTCGAAAGAATGGAATATTGCAATTTTCTCGACATCTCGTGTATTTTTTAAAAATCGATTTAATTTTTTTTGCCATTTTTAAATACAAAAATATATTATACAGGGTAGCTTGAGAGGAGTTATACAGGGTCCGGTAAAATGATCTCCCACATTTTGCGCCGCCACTGAGCCCGAATCACTTAAGAGGGAGCCAGCTTAGCGTAGTCGGTTGGCTGCGCGGGCCTTGCCATTTCTCTTGTCACTACGAACTGGACGGGCGAGCATCGTGCCTTCATTATCGAAACATTTTTCAAAAGAATTATTTAATGAATCTGCAATTACGATACAAAGAAATTTTCGTACTCACTTCGCGCTTGGTAGACATGGTCCAGTTCCAGATCGCAAAACAATACTGTTGTGGGTTTCAAATTTTAGAGCTACAGGTTCAGCCTTAAAAAGAAAATCAACTCGTAGACCCAAAAGTGTTCGAACACCTGAAAACATTGCAGCTGTAAGAGAAGCAGTTGAACGATCTCCTAGACGTTCAGCTGTTAAACATGCCTCTGCTTTGCGTTTGTGAGATCGTTCTGTGAGAAAAATTTTGCACACCGATCTGAAGTTCCACCCATACAAAATGATGATCGTACAAGAAATTAGTGAACGGGACTGAGAAAATCGCTGAGAATGTTCCAATGATATTCTTCAAAACGTCCCATAAAATGCGCTTTTAATAACGAGTGACGAAGCTAATTTCCATTTGTCTGGCTGTGTGAACAAGCAGAATTTTCGCTACTGGGCACCAGAAAATCCGCGGCAGCTCCATGAAAGGCCACTTCACAGCCAATGTGTTACCGTTTGGTGTGCTGTTAGTTCTTTTGTTTTTTTGAAGAAGGAGGGGTAACGGTTACCGTAACTGCTGATCGATATGTCGATATGCTAGGTAATTTGTTGGAACCAAGACTTAGGGAACTTGAACATCCGGATGTGTGGTTTCAACAGGATGGGGCTACAGCTCATACGGCAAGAAGGACAATAGACCTGTTAAGGGAAATATTTCCAGGACGCGTAATCTCGTTACGTGGAGACGTTCGGTGGCCTGCGCGTTCACCCGATCTTGCCCCATGAGACTTTTTCATTTGGGGCTACCTGAAAGAGAAGGTTTTTTAACATCATCCCCGAACCATTGACGAATTGAAAGCAGCAATACGCCAAGAAATTACAGGAATATCGCCTCAAATTACCGCTCAAATAATGGAAACTTTCAGAAATTAGCTTCGAATGTGTGTCGAAAGAAATGGTCGCCACTTGGGCTCTGTAATTTTCAAAACTTAATAAAAACAAAATGGCATACCATATATTTTTAGTTAATAAAAATAAAATATAAATAGCATTTACATTGGCGTTTTTATTAAAAATCAAAATGTGGGAGATCATTTGGCCGGACCCTGTAAAACCGAACTTCATTATTTCAAATGACAACCCGGAATGTTTTTCTTCCCTCTATCTCGTTTATTAGGAACTATAGAGTAGTAATGAGATCGAAATAAATGGTTTTAGAATTTACACCGATTTTAATGATTATACTTTCAATAGCTTCCACCACCCCTATTATTCTATTGTATTATATTACTGTTCGTAGGCCAATGAGCCTTAACAATGATAGAGAGTTTTCTAGGTTTTCTAACAGTATTATCAAAAGTATAGGTTAATATATAAATTTTCGGAAAAAAAAGATGTTTCTCTTATTTAATTTTTAGTTACGCCCTCTAGCCATTTGAAAAATATGAAAATTGAGTAATATACAGGGTGTCGCATTTAAAATAAGACAGTTGATATTGGCCACTGCTACATGACACACCTTATATAATTTTTTGATTTTTGAAAAAACTAGGCAAGTAAAAATACCTCTGAGCGTTTTTTCGAAAATGTCCCTATTAATTTATTATGAAGTTTGTTCCAATTGACTGATACACGCTGTATAATCAATAATTTTTTATTTCATACTTTTAGGATACTGAAAGCAGAGGGTAAAGAGATAAAAAACAATGTTTGCACAAAAAGTACTTTCCCATGATTTTTTTTTACAGATTTAAACGGTTTTTAGAAAACAATCAGATGTTAACATATTCAAAGAATTCTATTATGCGGTCCAGTAAGAGCGTTTAAAATAAAAAGTGTTCGTGATCAATTACTGAATAATTGATATAGTTTATGCTTTACACGACCATATAATTGTATTAATAAACAAAATTAAGTATTCCGCAATACTGAGAAAAAAATAATTTAAAAAAAACCGCAGCCTGTTTAAAAGTAATTTAATGATAATTTATACGCAGCAGACCAAAGAATTCGTGCGCACCCTATATAAAACAATAATAACGAAACGACCTTGCCGCGAGACGCTCCCAGAAATCAAACGAACGAGCTCGGAATGGAAACGAGTCGGCGTGGGAATAAAAAAAAGAAGAAAAAAAAAGAAAAAAAGAAAAAGGTTAACGCGCGTTACGTCACGCGCCGCCTCGTGCCCGAGTTGGCGTGATGCCGCGACGCCCGCGACGTCCGACGCTCTTTTGTTTTAAATTTAGACGCGACGCCTGCCTCTGATCAAGTTTTATTGGCGCGACGATCTGGGGCCTCTCTTGCAACCTCGTTTAAAAAAAGAAAAAAAAAATAAGAAACTCCAAACGGAACATATTCTGCAATTAGTATTATGCATGACTTAATTGGATCGAAATATTTAATTATTTTTTTGATTTTTTTCGCTTTACATAAAGATTTTTTTAATATTCTTTAATTGCTTTTCCTCAAAATTAGTATTTTTCTTATGGTTTACTTGCCTAACTTACCGGCTCCGCTTGCGTGATAGAAGATTATGTTTTTCTTTACGAAAATGCGAAAGAGTTATTCGCTTTGAAGAGAGTCCAGAGTGAACAAATTGTTTTATTTATTTATTTATATGCAGTCTTTTCGATATGATTAATTTTGCTAATTCTATTTCGAACTTTATAAACGGCGTCGCTTTCCAACCCTTTAAATAAACAATGCGTCCCAAAAGTTAACTGAAAAATAACTTTCAACCATCAAATTCATTTTTTCAAATGAAAACACTTTTTCTTTATTTCATTTTTGAATTTCGCGTGGAATCGTATACCTAAAATATCGGATATGGAATGTCATATACCTAAAGTTAATAGTTGAAAAAAATACGATTCATGTAACAAATAAAAAAAAAGAACAAAAATTAAATTAAATGTTCAAATAATTGACATTCACGGCTTGACAATATACAACGCGATCAATAAGCTTTCGTTGCACATTTTCAAACAATTCCTTCAACTTGACGTAACCTTACAAAAGTCCATTAGTGTTAAGTCAGGCGACCTAGCAGGCCATTCCATAGATCCTCTCCTGCTTATCCACCGACTGGGAAATGTTTAATCCAAAAATGTGCAGCATAGTGTGGAAGAGTAAGATGGCTGGAAAATCAGTTCTTCGCCAGGACAGTCTGTATCCAATGATGATTTTGAATAAAGCTAGTAATGCTGGACAATCTAGATACACTTGAAACGTTAAAGTCTGATCTACACAACAAGAAGTCTGTAATCTATTTAATGCAACTCATGCTGATCGTTCCGCAATTACTGGATCCACCTTAATGAATCAAAATTAAGGGAACACGGTCATGTAAGAAATTTATCTAAAGAAAAACCTCTAAAAGTATCTGAAGATACTACGCTAAATGTTCTAATAGAAACGGAGAAAAACCCTAATATTGCTATTGGTACAATTTCCAGAAATTGGAATTTGTCAGTTCCTTAGTGGCAAAAGTACTTCGTGTAAATAAATATCATCTTTATAAAGTACAACTGATACATGAATTGTTAAGAGACGATTTTGACTGCCAAATGCAGATTTGTGAGCAGATACTTCAGGCTAACAATGAAACTCTCACGAGATGTGT